>NW_005871594.1:330551-423133 GCF_000147115.1 Myotis lucifugus | reverse complement strand
ACATAGTTGCTTAGAATTGCAGCTGAGAGGCCGGCAAGTCAGGCGGGGAACGTTGGAGTCCGCAGTCACTGGAGCAAGCAAGCCTCCCTGTTAGATTCCAGCTGCCTGGCTGCCGGCCGCCATCTTGGCTGGCAGTTAATTTGCATATCTCCCTGATTAGCCAATGGGAAGGGTAGCGGATGTACGGCTAATTACCATGTTTCTCTTTTATTAGATAGGATAGATAGATAGATATAGATGCCTTGAATCATATATTCAAAATTTAAGAACAGAAATGTACCAAAATTTGCAAAAAGAAATGAAAAAAAAGGTTTCGCTCAAATAAATAATTAAAAGGTCTATATATATAAAAGGCTAATATGCAAAGTGTCCCCTCGGGAGTTTGACCAGGAGTTCAATCACTCGCTATGACATGCGCTGACCACCAGGGTAGCATGGAACAAAGGAAGGCCCTGGCCAGCAGCCAGAAGGCCCCGATCAGCCCTGATCGCCAGCCAGGCCTAGGGACCCTACCCGTGCATGAATTTCATGCACCAGGCCTCTAGTTACAAAATAAATGAAAGTAAATTACAATGCCCAAGAATGTTAAATTCAAATGAAAAATGTAAAAAGGCATTGACGAAAAGCAGGAAAATAACGTAAGAGAATAAAAATGAGATAAAGAAGCAAAATAGGACAGAGATAAAGTAGTTGACATGGAAGACAAAGAAGATCCTATGTATAATTGGAGTTTCTAAACACACACACACACACACACACACACACACACACACTTGCGCACTCACGCATGCACTAAAATAAAGAAACAGAAATGGCATTTAGAATTATCACCCAAGTGGAGTTGGGGTCGCTAGCGGAGCTTGTAGGGGAAGATTGTTTTGGGGGAGCCTGGGAAACAGAGCTGGGAGTGGCGCCTGGGGAACCAGCTCTGGGCGGAGCTGGTTCAGGTACAATAGAGAACTCCTGGTCAGAGAGAACTTATAGCCTCGGAGGTCAATCCAGACACACTGCCACCCAGAGGCAGAGCCACGAACTGACTCTTCTGTAAATACGGCCTGCCTTAAAATCAGGACTGTGGCTTACAACACGGAGGAACAGTGTATCAGAGGGAAATTCAACATTCTCCTGAATTCCGGGCGTGCCAAAAAGAAGAGTAGAAGATCTGAAGCACCTGCATTACTGCACATTTTTATTTTTATTTTTTTAAATTACTTTTTCACCTTTTAACTAAGAAAACATTTTTTTTCTTTTCTTTTTTTTTCCCCATCACCTGATTTTACCCTTTCAACTACTACATTTTTATTTTTAACTAGTATTATTACCGCTACCATTTTACCATTTTTTAAAGTGTCATTTTATTTTGTCTTTATTTTATTTTGGGACTAATGTTCTCCATTCTATTTTCATCGTTCCTTAAGCAACATTTTTCTCTACCTCAATTTGCCTCTGTGCTAAACCCTCTTCCCCACTTTTTCCCTTTTGTTGTCCTGTTTCTCTTACCCTACTCCAGCTTTAGATTTTCCCTATTCTTTTTACCCCCTGTCAAAATTTCACCCTACTTATATATCCCATGTCCAATCCCCTGCTCTAAATCCTTATACACCTTTCCCTTATCTTCCTTCACTATCCAAATTTTTTTCTTCTTCTTTTCTCTCTATTGTTTTATTGTTGTTTGCTTGATTGACGAGTATATTGGGGGTTTTTTTAGGATTGTTTGTGAGATTAGTCTGCTTATTCTTTTTATTTTCCTGCCCCTCCCCCCCGGTTATTTCTGTGCTTCTGTTTTCCCTTGCGTCGCTTGATATTATTGGTTGTTTGTAGTTTGTATTCATCTCCAGGAATCTGTTGCTGTAATTTGTTGGTATTAGTGGCGGATCTATAGGAGTTTTCTCCTCATATAAATAGTCTCTTCCCCTTTTATACTCCATTCTCTTTTCTCTCTTACTTTTTTTTTTCCTCTTCTTTTTTCCCCTCCCTTTTTCCAATTTCATTTTTGCACTCCTTTTTTTTCCCTTTTTTTCTTTCTTTCTTTTTTCTCTTCTACCTTTTTCTCTTCTTTTCTCCTTATCTCCTAACTCTCTTAGCTCGGGTGGCCACCTTTATTTGGGGTTAGTAATATCGTAAATACATTCGTGTTCAGTGCCTGGTACGTTGTGCCTTGTTGTGTTGTATTTTGTGCCTTTAAATCAACGCAGCAGATTCAAGCAACAGCGGCCTCCTGATCACCACATGCTCTGTCTGGGGAACAGTTGCTGTGTGTGAAGCCTCCCTCCACCAACCAGAAGAGCCACCACAGCTGTGAACAGCACCCACCAGAGGCCCTGCTATCAACGGAGGAGCCGCTGCTACCACAACCGCCCAAGGAGCAACCACAGCCCGAGGAGCCACTGCCACCCAGGGAGCAGCCACTGAACGACTCAACAACTAGATATGTCAGTGAGATCAAACATGGGTAGACAAAGAAACCCCCAAAGGAAAGAAAAGGAGGACTCGCCAGAAAAGCAGCTAAGTGAGACAGAGATATGCAACATGACGGAAAAAAAATTCAGAATAAGGGTCCTAGAGTACATGCACCAGATGTGCAAGAAGCAAGAAGAAACAGATGAAAAAATCAACTACTTACGCAAGAAGCTAGAAGAAACAGATGAAAAAATCAACAACTTAAGTAAGTCCCAAGAAGAAATGAAGAGCAACATAGCTGCAATAAAAAACACCATTGAAAGTATCAACAGTAGACTGGGAGAAGCGGAGGACCGAATTAGTGAATTAGAAGACAAGGAAGCAAAACACACTCAAACTGTACTGCAAATGGAGAAAAAAATTAAAAGACAGGAGGAGAGCCTAAGGGAGCTTTGGGACAACATGAAACAAAACAACATACGAATAATAGGGGTGCCAGAACAACAGAAGGATGAACATGGATTAGAAAACCTATTCGAAGAAATAATATCAGAAAACTTCCCTGAGGTGGGGAAGAAAAAAGTCACACAAGCCCAGAGAGTCCCAAACAAGGTGAACCCGAAAAGACCCACACCAAAACACATCATAATTACCATGGCAAATATTCAGGACAAAGAGAGAATCTTACAGGCTGCAAGAGAGAGACGGAAAGTTACATACAAGGGATCTCCCATTAGATTATCAAATGATTTCTCAACAGAAACACATCAGGCCAGAAAAGAATGGATGGAAATCTACAAAGTGATGCAAAGCAAAGGACTGAATCCAAGAATACTCTATCCAGCAAGGCTATCATTCAAAATTGAAGGGCAAATAAGAAGCTTCACAGACAAAAAAAGAATTATCACCCAAGTGGTTACCAAGGGCTGAATGAGAGGAAATGAGGAGTGACAACTAAAAAGGTTTCATTTTGGGGTAATGTATATGCTCTAAATTGATTGCATTAATAGTTGCACAATTCTGTGAATACACTAAAAATCAATGAGTTGTATACTTCAAGTGTCTAAGTTGTATGGTATGTAAATTATATCTTAATAAAGCTGTAATATCTTTAAAATCAGACCGTATGTAAAAAGGGTCTCCAGATACTAGAAAAAATTGGCCCACAGAATTAAACTCCAAGAGATAGCCTAGGAAAATTAGATTTTACAGATAAAGAAAAAACTTCTCACAGTCTCCAGTCCCAAGTAATTTAAGAGAGAGAGAGAATGGTGAATTTCCCGCCAAAATATAAGATGGCGCGTTAAAATGCCTATATCTTTTGAAGTATGGGTTCGATTGAAATGAAATATTTGGTAATACGCAGTTACAATCGGCCCGAGTTTACACGTTTCCCGCACTCCACCGCAAATCTATATGAACCGAGTTTAAGACGGCTCCCGCGGAGTACGCGCAATTCACGCGAGCCGACTTAACTCGTTTCCCGCAACCCAAGTGTTGAGAGAGAGAGAGAATGAGAATGAGAATGAGTTAGACTGGCATCAAACTACTTGAAAACAACATTCAAAGCAAGCATTAGTGGAGCAGCACACTGCAAAAACTAGTAAAGAAAGTGTAAAGCAGTGATTTTATATCAAAAGGCAATAGAAAATAGTCTTTAATAAGTAACAGGGCAGGGAATTTTGTATCTATTGAGCCCTTCTTGAGTAACAAAGAGAATACTTGGAAAACTTAAACAAAAAATTTAATGGTACACATTTAAAATAATTAATTATGGACTTAAGAATAAAGCAAAGATGAAAATCAGGGCAGAATAATATTTCATACATTCTGATAAAGTACAAATAATGCAACTTAAAAATTGAAAGAAGGGATCAGAAAGAAGAAATAAACTCTGATTACTGCATCGGAAATAGGTGGCAAGTAAAGAATACCATTAAAGATAGATAAAATTGTTAAGACATTAAATAAGAAACCAAGAATTAGAGGCATTTAAAAAATTATTAAGTAAAGGCTAATCAATAGAACAAAAATACAACCTTCCTAATTTTCAAAGGAAATTTCAAAAATAAAAGAGCAAAGAAAACACACCCTGAAAAGAGAGAAAACAAAGGATATGCAAAATGACATGGACTAAAAGTATACTAATAGACTACTCCCAATAAGACAGATCAAGAGAACAAAAAATAAAGTTCAGAAGGATAAACATAATCAAGAAGGTAGGCAGATCTTAAAGATGTCAACCTTCAACCATTAACAGAGACACACGTGAAAAATTTATTAAAATTGGTCAGGTATTAGGTCACAAAGAACTAGTAACTTTCATAAAGGAGAAAAGTCAAATAATAATGGTCTCTGATCAAAAGATAATAAACTAGAAAGAATTCCTATAAAAAGAATTAGTTTTCCTTCAACTTAATGCTATGGAACAATTTATGAAGCTCTGATCTGAGTATCCTCTGAAGATTTGCTACAACTTCCCTGTGAAACTAGGTTGGTTTGATGCATGCTGTGGATTGGTTAGTTCTTTGGTAAGTTTCTCTATTATTTTCTTCATAACTTGTTCTTCAGCAAGACAACTCAACATTTATAAAAATGATAGTTCACCCTAATTTGTAAATTTCACACATGCCCAACAATCACACAAAAAGCTCCTTATGGAAAAAGACAAGTTGATACTCAAGTTCACATGGAAAAAATAAACTTGTAAGACTACTCAGAAAAGAAAAAAAACACGGAGAAAGAAAAACTACAAGGGGAAATTAAGCCCTATAAGACATTAAAATGCACTGTAAGACACTAAAAATGAGGTACTTTTATGGTATGTAAATACACAATTACTTCAACGTAGGGGTCGGGCAAGCCTTTTCTGTATTCAGAGGGTAAATATTTTAAGCTGTGAAAGCCTACAGTTTCTGCCACGACTACTCAACTCTTCTGCAGTAGCACAAAAGCAGCCATAGACAATATGTAAATGAATGAGTGTGGACGTGCTCCAATTGAACATTATTTACAAAAACAGGGCTGGGTTTGGCCAAATCCTGGTCAAATGGAACAGAATGTCCATAAATAGATCCAAGTACATATGGAGATTTAGTACATGACAAAAGTGACATCTCAGATCATGGGAACCTTTTAATAAGAAGTTCTGGGGCAAATGGTTAGCCATTTGGAAAAAGATAAAATTAGATCCATACTTAACACAATATACATGAATAGACTCCCAATTGCTCAGAAATTTAGAGAGTGAAACTATAAGTACTGGGAAAAGACATGTGAATTTCTTTAAAACCTGGGTGAAGGGAAATGTTATTTAACTATGAGTCAAAATTCAGATGTAATAAAAGAAAAGATAGAAAGAATTGGCTATATAAAAATATTAAACTTTTACATAGCAATATCTTTAAAAACGCCATGAACAAAGTCAAAATGTAAGTGAAAAACTGGAAAGAAGTATTTGTAACGTATGTCACAGATAAAAGGACTTACATGCCTAAAAATATTTTTTTTTAATTGAGGGGTCAAAATTACCAAAGTCCCAATAGGAAAATGAGAAAAGATATACACAGACCTTTTAATAGATATAAAAAAGACCCTTAGCCCTAACCGGTTTGGCTCAGTGGATAGAGCGTCTGCCTGCGGACTGAAAGGTCCCAGGTTCGATTCCGACCAAGGGCATGTACCTTGGTTGCGGGCACATCCCCAGTAGGAGATGTGCAGGAGGCAGCTGATCGATGTTTCTCTCTCATCAATGTTTCTAACTCTCTATCCCTCTCCCTTCCTCTCTGTAAAAAATCAATAAAATATATATTTTTTAAAAAGACCCTTACGTAAAAGCTCTTCATACTTGTAATTAAAAGGATGCACACATTTCTTCCCTAACACTGGCAAATACCCTGTCTGTGGAACAGAGAGGAAACAGGCATGCCCAGAGGAGAATTTGGCAATATCCCACAAAACTACTAGGTAGTTTTAAACTTTGATCCAGCACTATCTTTGATCCTGCATTTACCTTATGATCCAGCAACCCCCGTGTAAAGAAACTCAGTGTGGTTAGTACATTTATTTTTCAGTGATACAGATGAGCAATTCTAAAATTCCACTTCCAGGAATTTTCCCTGAAGTTACACTATAATTAGGTAACAATATGAAAATACAGCCCTAGCTGGTTTGGCTCAGTGGATAGAGCGTCGGCCTGCAGACTGAAGGGTCCCAGGTTCGATTCCAGCCAAGGGCATATGCTCGGGTTGTGGGCTTGGTCCCCGATTGGGGGCTTGCAGGAGGCAGCCGATCAATGATTCTCTCTCATCATTGATGTTTCTATCTCTCTCTCCCGCTCCCTTCCTCAGAAATAAATAAAAATATCTTTAAAAAAAAAAGAAAATATATATGCACAAGGTTATTCACTAGAACATTGGTTGTAATTTTTAAAACTACAACAACACAAAAACACTGGAAACAAACCACATGGTCATACATTAGATACTGGCTGAGTAAACTATGGTATCAAAATAATAGAGAACTATGTAGCCTGAAGCAAGAATAAGGAAGGCCTCTATGGACTGAAATAGAGTAATTTTCAGTGTATATTTTTAGGTAAAACAAGTAAAGTGTGAAAGAGTGTATCTGTTCATTATTGCATTAAAAATACCAGAAAGGCCCAGCTGGTGTTGCTCAGTGGTTGAGCATCGACCTATGAACCAGGAGGTCACAATTTGATTCCTGGTCAGGGCACATGCCTGAGTTGTGGCTCAATCCCCATAGGGGGAGTGCAGGAGGCAGTCAATCAATGATTCTCTCTCATCATTGATGTTTCTATCTCTCTCTCCCTCTCCCTTCCTCTCTGAAATCAATAAAAATATATTTTAAAGAACAACCAGAAAGGATAAACCAGAAGCTAATGAAATTGGTTAAGTGGAAATAGGATGGAAAGAATGGAAGAAGGGGAAATGACAGAAAGAATTACTTTTTGTGTTGACTTAATTCTGAGAACTACATTAAATGCTTTATATACGCAAATAAAATTAAAATCAACAAGAACTAGGAGAGATGGAATATCAACAGAAATAAATGAACCTAAATACATTTCAAATGAATAACATAAACACATTCAATGGTAGAAGAAAACTAATCCAAGTGACTCTTGAACTCAATAGCTAGACTATATAGCCACAAACATGTTTCAACTGTAAAGAAACTCAGTGTGGTTAGTACATTTATTTTTCAGTGATATAGATGAGCAATTCTAAAACTATTTAATATACATTCTAGAACTGCTCAAGTATATATACTGTGAAAAATAGGAGCCGGGTTTCTCACTGTTAGAGAAAGGAGAATTATGAATATGAAAAGGGTTATTACCTTATAGAAGGCTAGAATGAAGACATCATTGGGAACTTGGTTTTTAGTACATAGAAAAGGAGGGAGTCTTCTTTAATATAGAGACTGAATTATACATACATTACCAAACACGACTGGCTAAGAGGCCTGGAAGCAACGACATCCTAAATAGCACCCTGAGCACACGTACCACCCAGATCTAAATCCCATTCTTCACCAAAACAATCAGGGACCTTGGAGAAGTGACCAACCCCAAGGCTGAGTAGAGGAAATACAAGATGAGCCTGGAGCATCTGTGTTGCAGCAGAAAGGAAGTGCTTCAAGAATTAGGGGGACAGATCACAAGAATACAGGAGCCAGCTTGAAAGGGCACCCACTGGACAAACTTTGACCATCAAAATAAATGATAACAACAGATGCTTCTCACTGACTAAAATAGGAAACCACAAGTCTATTCAGATAGACCAAATGAATAAAGTGAACTTTGCATGAAAGAGAACATTTACACCATTTCAAAGTACCTCTCCACAAAAACAAAACACTTAATTACAAAGGGAAAAGACCTAAGTTTACAGTGAAGAAAGCTGCTAGATACCACCTAGCTCAAGGAATCAAGATGACCACCCTTAGTAAAGAGATCAATCAAAACCATGTACCACCAGACAGGATGCAAGGAGAACCCAGCATTATTTTTGTGATGTTTCTATCAAAGATGAATAACCTACATCTAATCATAAGGAAGCAACAGACAAATCCAAATTGGCAGACATACTACAAAATAATGATCTGTAATCAAGTGTCTAGATCACAAAAGTCCAGCAAAGATTGAGAAGGAAATCTTCTGGACTGAAAGAAACTAAAATACCCTCCTTTGGAGGAAATACACACTGAAACCTTAGAGCATGAGAAAGCATTCAATCCACTTTGTATTGGAACTTACAACGAAGCTTGACACGGCCTCAAAAGAAATAAAAAGCAATCTTTCAATAGATAGTTCACATTAACACCCAACACTTCAAATTGTGGGATCAAGTCCCTAGGAAAAGGTGTGCTGCAATCTTTTGTGCCCCTTTTCACCACCACCATCAGATGATATTAGTAAACAGCTCATAGTACTGAGCTCGGACACTACAGGTCCCTGTGTCTGCCCCAGGCCATTCACGACTGGATGACACCCATCCTTTCCTGTGGACTCTACCGGATGCCCCTGAGCAATGCTGCTTTTGGCAAAGTCTTTTCTTGTAATTAGTTAGGTGACAGTTTCTTCTGCCTACCATTACTCTAATGCTAATTTTTCATGTCCTGTGGTCTTAAAGATGAAGACTTTAACATTTGCCTTTTACTCCAAGTGACGCCTGGTTTTCTAAATGGAGGATGGGGTAGAAGGAAGGTTCCTTACAATAGGGAAATGAGTCTTCACATGCAATCTACCTACAGAGGTTGACAGCTGGTTCTTTGTATTCACAGAATGCATGGCACACAGCTGGCAGTCGGAAATTTGTACTAGATGTATGAGTGATTCTATGCTTTAAGTATTTTCGGAATAACCTCTTTCTAATGGAATGATCTTGATTTTGAACTCTAGTCAGAGCACCCAGGCAACTCAATAGGATAGCACAGGCTGGCACAGCTGTTGTGTGTCTGGAGTTCTATTTCTTGGCCAAGCAATCCAGTAGTATGAGATCTTTTAGTAGGCCAGGCCTTAGCTGACTCAACATATACTCAAATTGCTCCGAGAGGGGAGTTGCCATTGGTAAAGAGGCTTGTGGATTTAGAATACACACTGAATCACTTTTTTTTTAACTGAATCACTTTATAAAGGCTTGTTAAACTTTTCCAAAATAATACTGTTCGATCCTAGTGAGAGTACAATGAGATGTCAACCTTCTGGAAAACAGTTTGACAAGAGATATACAGCCCATCTCCTATCATAGAGCCTAAGTAGTTCAAAATGCAGGCAAACATTTTATGGACAAAGATGGTGATTAGTTTTTTAGTAATAAAAAGTGAAGATTCTAAGCACTCAGAAAAATGGTACATTTTGGGATGTTTGTAAAATACATTATATAGTACTTTCAAATTATGTTATGAGAAATTTTTAATAATAGAACATTAACTTAACCATCCTGAACAAGTGCACAAAGCATATAAAGTATAAAATATTGCATATAAAATTACAGTTAACTCTTGAAAAATGCAGGTGGTAGGGGCACTGTCCCCCTGGCACAGTCAAATGTCCTTGTATAACTTCTAACTCCCCAAAAACTTAGTTGTCCCTCAGTATTCGCAGGGGACTGATTCTAGGACCTCCTCCAATATCAAATCCGAGGATGCTCAAGATTAAAATAGAAAATGGTGCAGATCAATGTATACAGTTGACCCTGTGTATCAGCAAACTCCAGACCATGGAGAGAAAACAGTGGGGGGGGGGGGAGGGGGGAAATCCATGTAAAGGTGGACCTATGCAATTAAAACCTATGTTGTTCAAGGGTCACAATATGTATGTGGGTGCATGTGTACATATAAAAATATACAAAATATATATAAAATAATCTCCACTTATAAAACATATGTGGCTTGTGTAGTTCAATGGTTGAGCATCAACCATTGAAACAAGAGGTCACCAGTTCAATTCCTGGTCAGGGCACATGCCCCAGTTGCAGGCTCAGTTCCCAATAGGGGGCATGCAGGAGGCAGCCAATCAATGTCTCTATCTCTCTATCCCTCTCCCTTCCTCTCTCTCTAAAATCAATAAAAACACAGGGGTGTTTTTTTTAAGTTATCTTAAAGATCTTAAAAACAAATAAAATAAAACATATGCACAGATTACAAACTAAAGCTATGCCAAAATATTGAGTGGCACTCCCTAAATTGAAAATTACTTGTCATTTTCCTTTCCACCTTTACCCCAACATTCCACAATAGGCATGTATTGTATAATCAGAAAGAGTATTTTTTAAGCAAAATGAAAATACAAGCTAGTCTTCAAAGCACACAATTTATACTCAAGGTACTCTTTCAACTCACATGAACACTTAAACTCAAAGAACTCAGAGAACTGGTGAGGGAGAAAGACAGGAGAGAAAAACAAACATGGAATATAATTTCAGGCAGTGCTAAGTGCTATGAAGAAAATAGAAATAAAGCAGGGTGAAGGAACTGAGTGAAAAGTAGAGTTATTTTAGGTTGGGTGGTTAGAGAAGGCCTCTAAAAAAAGATATTTGATTGTGTAAGCTACAGGTATAGTACGTTGCATTCCTATTGTGTAATTGTTCTAAGATCTAGAAAACTGTTTACAACTTAAAATAATCATCTCTATGAAAATAGTTTCTACTTTAAGAAGCAGTAAGGCATACTGGAATAGAGAGACTAGGTTTAAAGCCTTAGTAGGTGTGTACCCTTAGGCAACTCACAAGCTCTCTTTCTCTCTATCTGAATTTGCTCAGGTTTCTCTCTTTGTGTCTCTCCCCCTCCCTTCCACTCTCTCTAAAGATCAATGGAAAAATATCCTTGAGTGAGGATTAACAAAACAACAACAAAAAACACTACAATGAAGTGAGATTATACCAATGAAAAAGGGTTACTCTCATAAACAAAACAATGTAAAGCAATAGAAATAAATAAAACCAGCATTTGTTTTACAAACATCATAATAGACATGAGTAGTATGAGGCATATCACATTTTTGTTGAAAAATGTAAAAAGACATATTTTAATGTGGTCTGAACCCCATTTACTCACTTCCCTATCCTCAAATTATACTGTTAAACCTTATCCATCATACGCATTGTTCTGAAAACCATAAATTAAAACCGTTAGTAAAACCAGTTTTAGTTTTAATTTTCTCACAGCAGAGGCTCTCTTCCACAGAAAATGCATGTGATTTCTTGGATGCTAGTCAGGTATGGTGGCACCATCAGAACTTTCATTTCAGCAAGATAGGAATTTATTTACTTGCTGACCACCAAGTCACCCTGACTTCAGAAAATATGACATGCAAATGATTTTTTAAAGATTTCCAATTATAACAAGAACAGATAAAAATTATTCTTTTAGAAAAATGTTAAAATGAATCTTTGTTTGGCACTAAACTTTCAAAGCCCTCACCATTAACAAGACACTCTGAAACTAGGATTATACGTAAAAGCATAGCGTGGGACCACAGGCCTACAGAGGTAGAAACATCAATGAGGAGAGAGAATCAATCACTGATCAGCTGCCTCCTGCACGTCCCCTAATGGGGATCAAGCCCACAACCCAGGCATGTGCCCCAGACCAGAATCGAACCTGGGACCCCTCAGTCCGCAGGCTGATGCTCTATCCACTTAGCCAAACCAGCTAGGGCTGGGGTTTTTTGGGTGTTTTTTTTTTGAGCCAGCCTCTCTAAAGTATAATTTAGCCACCTAAAGTGTTTTAATTGTGCACACTCTTTCACCTAAGAAATCATCACGTAAGTATATTTAGGTACAAAAATGATCTACTCAACATGACTTAAAATGTTTCAAAAAGCAAAGCAGTCTTTATACAGAAGAGAGGGTTTCTGAAAATCAGTAATATAT
Source organism: Myotis lucifugus (assembly GCF_000147115.1). NCBI lineage: Eukaryota > Metazoa > Chordata > Mammalia > Chiroptera > Vespertilionidae > Myotis > Myotis lucifugus. The sequence continues at coordinate 410,834 of NW_005871594.1, read as the reverse complement.
CTATTAAGGGGAGTGTTATGCAGTGATTTAAAATGATGGTAGAAAGTCTTAATGCATCATGTTAATATGTCATTTTTTATTATTAATTGAAATGTAAACAAGTGCAGGTTATTTTTAATCATATTTGCTTTTAAGCAAAACTTAAATATTTTTAAATGCTATCCAGAGCTATGACAATGACTGAACTAAACCGGTCTGCCCTCCATGAAAACAATTTAGCCATAAATAGAGCATTGCCCACTTTTTGATAAATCACTGAGCTATACACTTAAGATTTCTGCACTTTTCTATACATATGTTGTAATTCAAAAAAGAAAAATAACAGTCTTCTCCTTCTCTCCTCCCAACCTACAAATGATAAAGGTGCCATTGGTGGAAGACTTACAGACTTTATGAATCTGGGGACAGTTCTGCAATACAATATTAAGGACAAAGGCCCTGGTCAGGTAGCTCATTTGGTTAGAGTGTCATCCCCATACACCAAGGTCACAGGCTGAATCCTAGGTCAGGGCACATACAAGAATCAACCAATGATTGCATACATAAGTAGAACAACAAATTGATGTTTCTCTCTCTCAAAGCAATAAAAAAAATTAAGTAAATAAAGGAAATAAAGAAAGTTGCATTCCGGTTATTGTAGGGTGAGACCAAAGGGGGGCGGGAGGACTCCCTGTAATTGTAGAGTTACATATCTTCCCATGAACAAAGAGAACAAATATGCAAAGAAAGGCAGACAACAAACCATTTACATCTGTTGGGGTGGGAGAGATTATTAAACTTGTCTCTATACAGATAACTTAATAAAATACTGATATTCCTTAACCAAGCAATTATACTTCTAGGAATTTATTCTACAGACATAATCATGCAAGCCAAAAAAATATATGTTCAATGAAATTAGTAAAGTGCTGTCACACACACACACACACACACACACACACACACACACACACTAAAGCCTAAAGTTCCTCAAACAAGGAACTGGCTATATTAATACAAAAAATAAATTTACAGCCCAGCTGGCGTGGCTCAGTAGCTGAGCGTGTACCTATGAGACAGGAGGTCATGGCTCAATTCCCAGTCAGGGCACATGCTGGGTTGCGGGCTCAATCCCCAGTGTGGGGTGTGCAGGAGGCAGCCAATCAATGATTCTCATTATTAATGTTTCTATCTATCTCTCCCTCTCCCTTCCTCTCTGAAATCAATTAAATATATATTTTTTAAAAATTACAAAGCCATATGATAAAATACTACTACATCGCTATAAAACAGTAGGGTTTTATGTGCTGATATGAAGAAATGATCAACGTATATTATTAATTGAAAAAGTTATTAATTAAAAGTAATAAATATATAGTATGGTTCTGTTTGTATTTTTTAAAGCTTTTTTTTCTGAAATAATGGGAAACCAGTAAGGGATACTTTGGCAAATGAGACCTGGGATCGAAGGAAACTTTACATGTCTTTTATAACCTTCAGTACAACTGTATTATTTTTAAATCTTTGAACCTTGTTTAAAAATTTTGAATCCTGACATAAAACAGTGATTTGTCAAACTCCTTTTTTATTTAAGCCTTCTAAGATTTGCTTTAAAACTCAAAGTTGGAGAAGGAAAAGTTGAGCTAAAAACAGCTTAATTTAAAAATTTGTTCAAAGTTGACTTGAATGTTTCTTTGTGTGTGTGTGTGTGAAAATTTCCATAGGAGTTAAGATTTTAAATTCTAAGAGTTCTGCTATATAAAACAGATAAATGCAGAGTTATTCTGGGCGAGGTGCAGTCACAACACCACGGTTATAATCATTATCATCACCATAATAACATTGAGAACCTGCACGATTTGATGGATTCTTCCCTGCCCAACAGGCAGAGAGCAGACAGACCAAGTGTCTCTCTGGGTGGTGATGAGTGGGGAGATTACCAATGGAGTTTTTTGATTTTTTTTTAGTAACCAAAGGAGAACACCTGACAGCAGGGCCACATCATGTGCACGGTCTTCATTTTCTTATCCTTACCCTGCCCTGGATCTAAGACTCTAAGACTGGAATTCTCACTTCTTGAGTAGGGAGCCAGGAAAAGAAATAGATTTTTGTCCCCAGAAGAGTAGGCAATCAGCAAGAGAGGCTGCTGTTACCTTCCTCTACGCCACAGAACTCTGAAGGCAGATAAAACTACCTCCATTTGGGGGATAAGGAAACGGAGGGTCAGGAAGGCAGATAACTTGCCTAGTGTCAGAGCTCCGGAGCAGCGGCACCAGAGTAGAATTCGAGTTTGTATGCGCCAGAGGCAGGGTTCTGCCCACCAAGCTGTCTCCCTTCTCTAACGTGTATCCTCTCCGGTTGGTAGCCAAGTTCCCACTGCGGTGTCCTCAAACCCCTGCGCTCACTGTACCCATCCAAAGTCAGAAGAGAAACAGCAAAGCAGCTGCCAAGAAGGTATATTACTGTCCAGCACTGTCTCCCCTGGAGCTAGGCAGGAGGCACTAAACGTGATTCTCGTGATCCGCGCTGTCGTTCCACGTAATCTGTCCTCCCCCCGCAGAAAGCTATCAACACCCGCTCCAGTAAGAGCTTGCCCGTGGCATTCCCAAGAAAAGTTGTCAGCCCACTAACGTGGAACCTCTACATTCAAGTCCATTAGCTTTAGGCTTTTAACACTAAAAATAAAGAGAGGAATTTGTTTCAACCTAAAAATGGCAGTTGCCAAGTTGATGTCACTATAGCATGGGGACTAAAACATTAGCTTTGCAGTTACCAGACTTCGGTTTATTGCTCAGTTCTGCCACTTAAAATAAATGTGCAGCCTTAGACAATTCAATTCAACTTCATAGACAAAATAGGCATGATAGACAACTTCTCCATAAAGGATTAAATGAGATAACCCTGTGCCTGTAGCCCGACACAGCCATAAGGAGGTGGAAACTAAATGACCGATACTGTACTAGCATTAACACTGGTGTCACTCTTGTGCCACAGAAGTCTTGGAGTCTTAAAAAATACCCTACACGGTCTGAACTCTTGAGTATCTGATGTTAACAACCAACTGGTTGAATCTGGCTCCCTGAACCAACTGAAACGGCAATGCGGTTCAGCCTGGGTCACACACATCTAGATATTCCAGTTCAGCTGTCCTAAAAAAGGCTGAGGGTTCGGTCCTAGTTTAAACTGGTTCTTATTTTTTTAAAACCACTTACAGGTCTGGCTAACTTCCGAGTTTTATTACACATACACACTGGACACTGTGGTTCAGTCTGGACTTTTGTTCACAGGTCTACTTACTACAATAGGCTTCCTGAGAGCAGGTAACAAGTCTGTGCTGTTCATCTCTCTATGCCCAGCACCAGGGCAGGCCCTGCGCATAGCAAATGTCAGTAGACAGCCATGCAACTCAGCTGCAGAAACGCCACTGAGGAATCTCACTAGCTTTCAGGTTCAGAGAGCTCATTTTGGCAAAGGGAATGCAATTTCTCCTCCTACAGACATCTGGCAGGTATTTCATTTTTTATTCTGAAATAATGACTAAACAAGTTATACACCAGATATCAATAGTCAAGTTTTCACGAACAAAATGAAGATGGAAAACTCTAGAAATAGTAACATTCCAGTGTCAAATTTCGGAATCAGACAAATCTGGAGCTCAAATGCCAGCCCCATCACTTCACAGCTATGCAAATATTAACTTGGTCCAATCACACACATCACCTCTGAGACTCACCTTCCACATTGAAAAATGGGGATGATAAGGCCTACCTCACACAGTTATCACGAAGCTAATGTATGTGAAGCACCAAGCTGGTGGTAAGTGATTTTTTTAAAAGAGGTGTATTGAGGTAAATGATTTTTATTTTTCATGCCTTTTCTGTTCACATCTACAGCAGAAACTAGAGGGATTGCATTAGGCCTAACAATATCTACATCTTCACTCCTGCTTTTCAGAAAATTCTTTCATTCAGTCATGTAAACAGGCTAACTGGCTAAAGTTAAACTGTCAATAGGTCCAGTGTGACCATTTTAAGGGGGACCCTTTCATGCAACTCAGGAGCACAAGCAAAGTCAACCAGGCTCTCCAGGTGGCCTGTTTCTGCTCACCTGGACTTGCTGTGCAATGTCAAGCAAGTCATCTTTGTGATAAACATATAGCAAAGCTCAAACCCAAATTCCGTCACTACTTTTTAACACAGGTTGGAGACTGGAAATGGAGAGGAAGTACTGGTATTAAAATGATACGTAAAACCAATGAGAAAGAGAAAGGCAGTCTCCCAGGTTCATTAATACATGTTTACTTTTCATTCACAAATGGAACAAAACAGAGTCATGATGTTCTCATTTCAATCAGGTGAGTACATATTTCATTTTATACACTAAAGAAAATAAAAACCTAACAAAATCCCCTCTACACCTGGAAAGACAATATTTGCTCCATTCACATTTTAGTGAGTATCTATCATTCCATATTTCACCTTATTTCAAAGTCCAATCAAGGTAAAGTTTCCATTTTTTCTCTTAAATGATTTTCACTGGGAGAGATGAGTCAAAGACAAACTTTTAACACATTTCAGTTTCCATTTCAACAAGGTAGGAACCCATACTTCCTCCCACTCACCCCACCTTGTGAATTCCCAACACTGTTCAAAATATACTGAGTGATGCCTTTCCGTTCATTGGCCAATTACTTTTAACTGAGTGCAAAAAAAGTGTCTGCACTTCCAAACCTCACAACTACAATTCTCCCCCTTCTTAAATTTCTGCCCCTACTAAAAAGCAATTGTAACATTCAAGTAATAAGCATTTTTCAGGAAAAAAATAGAGACAAAGATGTACACTATTACTCTAATGCGAATATCCATTATTTAGCACCAAGGAAGAGCACATGCACTAACGCCGGCCACTTCAAGAACATTTTTGTTCAAGTGACATCGCATGCAGAGAAGCTGCTGTTCCACAGATAAATATTCATTACCACGCAGCCTCAGTGAAACACCCAGTCCCTGGACCCTACGAGTTATAGCCCACCTTCTTATACAGACTCTAAGACAACTGGATCTTATATTGAATCCACTCTCTAGTTAATGTGTTAGTGAAATTGCGGTACCATTTTCTACAAAAAGCAATTTGAATCAATAACCACACAAATGCTAATCAGAATGTTTGCCAACAAGTAAATAAAATGCACAATCCCAATATGAAGGAAGTGTTCCTCCTTCCTGGCTCCCCAGTTCCATTTAAAGACCGAACATGAATAGAAAGATAACCTTGAGAACAGTCAAGTCACCCCTGCCATTAATCATATCCCTCTAGCTCACTTGCGGATTTTACTATTTCCCTGAAACAGGGCAGTCTCACCAGGATGCCAGGAATTTAATAATGCGTTTTAAAGATATATCAAACTGTCTGGAATATGCAGTGATGAAAACGGAATACTGCCACTGAAACCATACTTAATTAAACACATGCTTTCTCTAACCAGAGCTTCCCCAGGGAAGCCACAGTGTCTTCTGCCTGGCACTCTGAGAATCGGTCCCAATAGTGAGCTCGGTCAGGCTGCACTCCTGCAAACAGTTTTTTTTTTCCTGAGCAACCCCTCCCCGCTCCCCCCAAAAGTTTGACTTTTATCTGTGGAATTCTCTGCCGGCCTCGGCCTGGAACACTGGGTGGACCAGAGGACAGGTGTCAGATCTGGCCTTTGGGAAGTGGCCCACACTGACAGTTGTTGGCAGCATAAAGCTGTGATCTTTGTAAACTTCAATTTGAGGCTTTCTACATTGGTGATTCTCTCCCCCACTCCTTTTTTGAAGGAGGGAGAGAAAGCAAGCCAAAAGGATGCGTTTCAAAATAGAAAAACCACCATTTTAATTATAAAACCCTCCCGATTGAACAAAGAGCTGTTAAAAGTAGCCAAATGGAAAATGTCAGGGTTTTTTGGGCACATGCACAACTGTTAAACATGAGAATCACAACTTCAAGGGACGGGGTAAGAATTAAAAGCAGGAGCAGAAAAAGAGGAGCAGAACAGGCCCAGCCCAAGACCCATTTGCTCAGAAGGGCCCCTCTTGGTCCTAACTCCTCCATGCGGGGCACCCAGGCTGGAGGAAAGCAGAGGGTTACACAGAACATTTAGCAGACTTAACATTGGCTTAAACACACTACTGCAAGTTTCAACAAATGTTCATGGCATACGTAAAAACACATTTACAACAAGAAAGAAGAGAGGCACCTGGAGACATCTGACACTGGGCATGCTCTGCAGGCAACTCAGTGCGCACATGCTCTCTACCAGGTTGGCGCAGCCTAGCCACAAAGACCTTGGCACAGAACACTGCAGGATGACAAAAAGGAAGGAAGAGAAGAAGCAGTTAGAGGCCGCAACAAATCACTCCTTCACACAGGCAACTTGAATGTTAGTTGGGCAGGGGGTGCACCCGTGGCAGTTTGGAGGTCAGGGATGGTGGTGACAGGCACCTTACTGAAACCTTGGGAGAGGGCCCACTTTCTGTCCTATTAAAAGGTTGCTGCTGCCAACCACTAATCCTCTAGATACGGTTGAATCAAGAGGGAGAGAGAATGATTAAATGAAAACCCATTAAAGGGAGCTGTGAACGTTTGAATGCAAAACGAGATTAGTGGTGAGATTATGACTACAACTTCATAAAAGTAAGCTTATGTCATATAATTATAATTGCCATCAATACGTCACCTACTATGTGCCAGGCACTTTCAATGTGTTCTCTAATTCCCACACCACAGTGTAAGGAAACTGAGGCTCAGAGAGGTTAGTTAAGTCATTTGCCAGGGCACACAGCAGAGGGGAGAGCCAGAATTTCAAACCTTGGTTTGTCTGTTATTAAAACCCACATTCATTCCACAAGACTGGTGCCTCTTTTGTAAAAACTTTGATCACCTGAATTTTTATCATGTGGTTAGTTTTGCACTCCCCTAAATAAAATCACAGGAAACCTAGAGACATTAAGCAATAGGAACAAGAAAGATGAGTGATAGATTGCTAGAGACAGGCAATTAAAAAGAGCTGATTAAAAACACATCTGATTTTTAGTATCATACACACTTTGCCTTCCCAAAGAAAAAACTTGGGAATATCATGATTTTCACCTTGGACTTTGTTTACAAAGCTCATTGGACATGAGCAAGAATTAAAAGCTTATTCGTTTACCTATTCCATTCTCTTTGAAAAGCTTGCTGGGTTTTCAGGGAATTAAGAAAAAAGGTAAAATATAAAAATAAACATGCATTATGGTTAGTATTTTAAAACCATTAGATTACTTATGGTATTCATAAGTGCTTTTCCAGATCTAACGTCAATTAATTTACTATGGCAAAATCAATAATCATGCAAAAAAAAATTTGAAGGTGGGTATTTGGGTTTAACTAAAATACTCCAGAAGTCTTAGACCTGACCTCAAACTGTTTATCCTAGCTATAATTAGGAGCGTCAAACATCCTCAGGTATATAAACAAGTCCAGGTTTCTACTTGTTATTCCAGCATAATTTTCACACGTTTTGCTCTGGTTTGATAGAAAAATTCTATGGTTATCCCAAAAGTAACATAAACAAAGACTGTTATACACCTGGCTCCTATCCGGCATCTGCCACTTATTAGTGACATCTCACCTGTAGTGTAACTAGAATATTGCGATTATTTTGAAAAGGCAGTTGAAAAATACAAAACCGAGGAATCAAATGGAATTTTTTAAAAAATTAAGCAGCTTTTTTTGGTAACAATGAAAATGCCATACATTTCCAATGTGTGCCTTTATTCCAAAGCTTACCATAGCCAATATATTAGAAGTGTATCACTGATACTCCAGGCAGACATATTCTGTCACCCCAACACTTCCAAAGAGTGCCACAAAAGATGCTGCATAAATGCTTGTATAATGAAAACAGCTGCCATTTATCAAGCTCTGTAATATGCTAGACAGCTGACGTAGTAATCGCTCACAAACCCTTGTAAGACAGGTATTAGGCACTTTACAGAAGAGGAAACTGAGGGTCAGAAGGGCTTGATTTGTTGAAGTAGCAACGTGTCCAAGTGCAAGAGAACAGGCGCTAACTGATGGCAGAATTAGGACTGCAAATTAATCCTGTCTCACTCTCAGCAAACGTGTTTTCTTCCCACTACAACCAACTGTATTCAGAGATATGTAGCAAATGCTTATTAAACGAATACTTACATCAGCACAATCAGAAGTAAATGGGCAGAGAAAAGGCCCCGAACAACACATAGCTATACATAGATTATACAGATTACTCAATTTAAATAAACTCCCAACATCCTCATAGTTCAATTTAAATGGGGAGGGGGGGGGGGATTCTTTGCAGTTATCCAAATCATAGAACAGGGGTGGGCAACCCCTGGCACGCGTGCCAAACATGGCACGCCAGTAACTTTTGCTGGCACGCAAAACCCTGTCTTATAATCTTCCATTTACAATTTTTTTCTTAATATCGACTTTTTTATTTTTCAGATAAATTCAGTGTAGGTGCATCTTAGATAAATAAATAATTTTACATAATAAGTTATCTTAAACACCATAGACATGGATTAACGAGAGAGGGGAAGAGCAATTTCTACGCCTCTGCCTTAACTCTCCCTGACTTCCCAGATCCGACCAGTGTTTTGGTTTCATCCACATACGCTTGTGAATCTTTGTTCTCAGTGATGAATTTTGTTAAGTCTCGTAATAGGAGTAGCCTGACAGATGAAAGTAGTAGCTCCTGCATATCTCTGAAGGTCACGAAATATAAACCTGATGTAAAATCTCTGTCATCAGTGATGCAGCAGCAAAAGTCCCACTGATAATATCAAACGGAGTCATAAAGTTTTCTGTCGGACTATCAGTGTACATGTATACATTAAAAAATAAATGTATTTTTCATCATCATATACTGTGTTTTTGTCGCTCGAATGAATTTTATTATTTCTTCAAGGTTCTTCACATACGTACACCTTAAGAGATATCAAGTAGGCGTAACATGTTCTCAAAAAATTAGGGTTGGCACGCAGAAAAATTCTGAGTCAGAGATTTTGCTGGTTTTGGCACGCACTCACAAAAAGGCTGCCCACCCCTGTCATAGAAGCATTTGGATCTCAGAATAGAGTTTAGGGATTATACATGCATTCAGCAACTAATTCCAAGTTAACATCAAAGTTACCTACAAATCAATGTTCATTTATTCAGTAAAAACAGTCAGGTTCCCTCTGCAAGGTTTACTATAGCTGCCTCGACCCTTGTGGGGTAGCTCAGTTGGTTAGAGCATCATCCAGATATACCAAGGTTATGGGTTTGATCCCCAGTCAGGGCACATACAAGAATCAACCAGTGAATGCATGGACAGGTGGAACAACAAAATTGATGTTTCTCTCCCCCCACCACTTTCTCTCTTTCTCTCTCTCTCTCTCTCTCTCTCTCTCTCTCTCTCTCAAATTAATAAATATAAATAAATATAAATTTTAAAAAATGTTTGCCTCAAAGGTTAAAAACCATGAAGGCATAAGATACTGTACCCTGATTATAACTTGGGATCCAAAACTTAAAAAAAAAAAGTAGATAAATTTTCACATTCAATAAATCAAAGAATCAGAAACTATGAAAACAGGAAGACTATTTAGTCCAAATCCACCCCTGATATTAGAAGTGAAGACACTAAAGTGCAAAGAAAAATAATACTCTTCCCAAGGTTTTCTAACCATCTAATGATCTAATCAATGCGCACAAAAATATGGAAAGCAATTAATATAAAGAAAATTTTGAGACTTAAGAAAGTTCTAAGAATTTAATTTCAAAACATTAACTGTTATAACCAAGGCGCTGACGGCTACTTCACTGAGGTAGACCTGTGACCTGTGGGCACCGGGGTGCAGTCTCCCTCCCGCAGGGCTATGTGGTGCTGCTGAACACCACGTTCTCGTCTCCTCAGGTCCAGACACTGGGTCTGACTCTCTCTCTCTCTCTCTCTCTCTCTCTCTCCAATCCTACCTATCTTTGCTTGCTTCCTCTCCTCTCTCTTCCCTTTAGTGTTAAATAAAAATCTCTTCCAAAAAAACATATACTAACTGCTTATTACAAGGGTTTTTTAAAGCTTGGTATTGAACTTCAGGAAAAAAAATGTAAAGGACGCTTTGAGGGTCTCATTTCCAAGAATTTATCTTTCTGTTATCCATGGGAAATTCTGTGGGATGGAGAGGTGCCAGTATTTATAAAAAGTATTAGCACTGCCCTACTTTCACACTCCATTACCCTGCAGCTGAGTGACCAACCACAGTGCTGAAAATAGTCTTTTCAATAGAAAATGCCACTCTCCCATCTTTTAATAAGGCCATATTGCTAGTCTGAACAAGAGTTCTCTTAGGTCTAATAACCCAAAAGAACGTTGATTTAATTTGAAAATAAAGGATAAAAATAAAAGTTCCCCATTTATCAACCTAAGAGCATTAAAATGCAACAAGGACCACAGCAGTAATTGATTCTTGAAGCTTCTAATTTTAAATTTAGAGACCTAGTTGGAAACCCATGTTGACTATTGCAGAATAACTATTATCCATCATTCTTTAATTGAATAATGTAAAGACTTCTTCATAATGGCTATATTCACAATGTATACTATTGTCTCTTTCTTTCAAAGCTAATTTTTAAAGTAGTCTATATTTAAACTTCTAGAACACTATCTCATTGTTAAATATGCTTGAAGAACTTACCCTGATACCTTGGGTGTGTCCCAATTTTAACAAATACTTATTGACCTACTTATTAAGCTAATAACAACACAAACTAAGCCTCTTTCAAGACTTCAGCCTCAAGCTCAAGAGAAACCCAGGGAGATCACAATGGACATACTTAAGGGAGGCCTTTCATGGGTAGAGCCCCTAAGAAATGTTTGTTATAATTTCACATTTAGCCCTAGCTGGTTTGGCTCAATGGATAGAGCGTCGGCCCGTGGACTGAAGGGTCCCGGGTTCTATTCCAATCAAGGGTACATGCCTGGGTTGCAGACTTGATCCCCAATAGGGGGAGTGCAGGAGGTTGCCAATCAATGATTCTCTCTCATCATTGATGTTTCTATCTCTCTATCCCTCTCCCTTCCTCTCTGAAATCAATAAAAAATATATTTAAATAATTATAGTAATAATAATTTCACATTTAGCTACTTGTAATGACCAGTATTCTGTCTTAGGATTGTTCATAGATAACAGGAAACGATTCACATGGGGTCCTAATATTAGCAAACATCCAATTACACAGACTATATTTATAGGTTCTATAGTCAAGGACTATTCACATTAGTTAAGGAAACTAGTAGTTTATTAATTTTGTCATATCTACTATATAACTAAAACCAGGGCCACAATGCTGAGAAACACTGTAAGTCAGTATGGACAAGAAGAAGAATAACTTTTGGCATTTTTCGAAAGCAAAAGGTTACTAAAGAGGTAGGAGAGGAATGTCCTAGGTTCTCTTCATACTGCCATAGGAACCACAAATCAAAAGGAAAAGGTGGTTGCAGGCACCTTGTCTTCTGATTGGCTGGCTTGAAGAAGAACTCAAAAAAGCTAATGCTGGTCTGTTTCTAGATGGATTGTTTTGAATATTCTGCCCTGATTGCTCCTCAAAGAGGCAGTTCTTTTAAAAGCTAACCAAAGAGGTATTTTATGTTAATTCTCTCTAATATCACTCTTGATTTAGAAATGTCTTATTGTAGGTTTTCTACAAACCCCATGAATTTTTTTCTTTAAACCACTTCCCACAGAATCAGTACCAGCCTCTTCTTACTCTTCTCATCGTGCCTGAGATAACCATGTTGAATGGTTTAATACTATTCCATTCAACAAAACATTTATCTGAACCTAACATCTATCTGTAGACAGAAAAGCAAATAAGACATTCTCTCCATTCTCTCTCCTGCCCAGCTCAGAGGAGGGAATCTTGAGAATGTGCAGTGTAAATACAGAGAGAGAGAGAGAGAGAGAGAGAGAGAGAGAGAGAGAGAGAGAGGCTTGCATGCAAATAGACTTAGCCCGCCCTTATAGGATAGGCTGTCTGAACTGTGAGTAGGAGGCAGTCAGGGGAAAAAGAGAGAAAGACATTCCAGGCGGAATAAATAGCATAAACAACGCCAAAGAGCTAAGAAATGGAATCCTGTTCAAGGATGTGCAAAGAATTTAGCTTAAATGTGAGATGAGGAAAAGTTTAGAGAGAGAGAGACAGAGAAAGAAGCCAAATCACAGAGGTCTCTCCTGTACCAACCATTCTATCAAACTTGGGCTTCATCCTGCAGGGCAACAGCTCTTACAATGTACGCTATGGCTCACCGGTAAACAGCCAATCCTTCCCTGGTGTGCGGTCAATATTTTATCAACGTGCACAAGACTTTCATTCCTGAACTCAGCATACACACCGTTCCAACAATAGCTGTCAGAGGGAGAGAAGGCCATGCAACACTCTGTCAAGGGTGGAGGTGAGGTTTTCTGACTAAGAGGAAGGGAGTAAAGCTTACCATCAAGCCAAACCGTGCCAATTCAAGCCAGCACCAAAGAAAGACCTATGTTTCCCAGGACATGTGGGCAAACCTGCCACATGCAAGAATAGAGAGAAAAGAAGTCTGCTCAACAGCAATCCAATGATGACGAGAGGAAGGAAGCAGTACAATAACCATGTGTGTTTTTATAGATGTTGTGAAATAAAGGGTTTTGAATCTTTTAATTCCTTCAAGTGAGACAGCAAAAACTTTTCAGTTCAAACCACTGCTAGAGGCAATGAGGAGACAACTACGTATTAAACTGTGTGAAGCAGAGGAATGACCCTTGGCAGCTGGAGGGAAGCATGTTAAAGAGGTCAGTCTCTCAGAGAAACTACAAAACAGTTCCTCGTTTTTGTTTTACGATCAATTTCTCTTAGCGGGGCTTCCGAGAGCAGACCTGAGTGCCAGTGCTCACCTCTGGAAGCACATGTCTAGAGCCCACTTTTACACTCAGCCTAGGTTCTGTTTTCCAATAACACTTCCAACAAAAAACACCATGATCGTGAAATGGGGGCCACTGAATACAGAGAGGGTGAAATGAAAGGTCCATTTTATGGCAACCACTGGGCTTACACCCTCTGCACTGGGAATCTCTATCCAGGAATGGGGATTTGGTGCTGAAGAATCACACAGTAGGTGGGCTCAAGGAGATTATATAAAGGTGGCTCTCTAATCCTAGGTGTGAAAGCGACAGAACATCTATTTTCTTTCTACCGGGCGCTGTCCTCAGCTCAAAGCAAATAAAGCATTCAAGTTAATCCAAATCAGGGATTGTCCTACTGTGTCGGAATTCTCAGACTTGCTTTTCAAGAAGTAGCAAGTGGTACTGAAAATAGGGCCACAAACCTCTAAAAAGATTCAGAACGTAGGCTTCTGCTGTTTAAATGCTTGATGGCAACCTATAAGAAAGCAAACTCTCACCAAAATCACTATTTTGTTTTTTAAAACTAAAAGAATCATAATACAGTAATCAGGTTGTAAAATAAAAGTCAATTCACAATTTAAAGGCATTTTTCCAAAGCCCTTTAAAGAACTGAATAGTGGCCCCCTGCCTTAATTTATAAATGACTTTCTTTTCCTTATAATGGTATTTTATTGTAACAGTATTTGAGAGTAACCATGTGACATAAATTAAGAAAGGAACTATGCTTTAATTCTTAGCAACTGTACTATAGGACTAAGTTATAGATAATGTGGGAAGCCGCCTATTGTCTCCTCTAGCAGAGAGGTGTGGACAAGGAGCCCGGAAGGAATGCTGGTGACCCTTGAGCCCTGGCAAAGGTCAGGGCTGTGCACCCACTGTTTAGTTCAGACAATGGTGGCTGAAGCAACTTCCCCATCTATTATCATGTAAATCCTTACTGATAAGATAGTCTGCCCGTTACTGGAACTTGCCTGCCTAAGGGCTATGGGTGGATCCCAAACTGAATAAAATGATGGTGAGGCCTGAGCACAAGCAGAGTCCATCCTCTTGGGCTCTGGCCTGGCCCCCCAATTTCCAAATTATCTCGTCTCGTCTCTTTCATTTTTGTGCGGCCCCTCGTCCAGATCCTGAACCCTGAACCACGCGGGTTGTGGGGAAACACATACACATTTACACATCTGGCGCCCACCCAGGGACGCCACATACACATCTACACAGATAATACAACACGGGGTATTTTCAGGCTAGAAGGTATGTTAAAGGAAGAAAGGGCATGGGTAGAAGAAGGCAGTGGAAGGAGGAGGGGAAAAAAGGTAAGAATGGGGAAAACTGAAGTTTACTATCTGTCAAGTTTTAGAGATTCAAACACAGCCAGACAGAAATTCTGAACTCAAAGCCAGAGCCCAAACTTTCATTAAACCCTACAATTAAAAAACAAAACTTTTAATTCCAATTATCTTATCTGGGATGATTATCTAAGATAAAATTCCAGAACCCAAAAGTTAACAAAATTAAAATGGATCTTTGGAGTTATCTTTGGTAAAGGATGAAGGGTAATTTTTCTTTTTAAATTTTTATTCATCCATATTATCTGATTTTTCTCAAATGAACATCAGTTACTTATGGTTAATATTTTAATACTACCTTGTGTGATTTTAAGTGATGCTTTATTTTGTTTAATTATATAACTAACTAGAGGCCCGGTGCACAAAAATTTGTGCACTGGGGCGGGGGGGGGCATCCCTCAGCCCGGCCTGTGCCCTCTCGCAGTCTGGGACCACTTGGGAGATAATGACCTGCTGTCTTAGGCCCACTCCCGGGTGGCAGAGGGCAGGCCCAAACCCTAGGTGCAGCCCCTGGTTGGGCTCAGAGCAGGGCCAATTGGGGAGTTGGGGCGCCGCCCCCTGTCATGCACAGAGCAGGGCAGATCGGGAGGTGCGATGCCACCCTCAGTCACGCTCAGGGTAGAGCCGATTGGGGGGTTGGGGCACCACCCCCTGTCACACTCAAGGCAGGGTCGATAGGGAGGTTGCGGCGCCACCCCCTGTCACGCACAGAGCAGGTCCCATCAGGGGGGTTGGGGCTCCGTACCCTGTCACGCACAGAGCAGGGTCGATCAGGGGGTTGGGGAGCTCCCCCCTGTCACGCACAGAGCAGGGCCCATCAGGGGGTTGGGGAGCTCCCCACTGTCACGCACAGAGCAGGGCCCATCAGGGGGTTGGGGAGCTCCCCCGTCACTCACAGAGTAGGGCCGATAGGGGAGTTGGGGCACCGCCCCCGTCACACACAGAGCAGGGCAGATCAGGGGGTTGGGGCGCCACCCTCTATCACCCACAGAGCAGGGCCGATCAGGGGGTTGGGGTGCCGCCACTGTCACACTCAGGGCAGGGCCGATGGGGAGGTTATGGCTCTACCCCGTCACACACAGAGCAGGGCCCGTGGGGGGGGGGGGCGCGGAGGGGGTTGGGGCGCTGCACCCTGTCACACACAGAGCTGCAGGGCGATCAGGGGGTTTTGTCGCTGCCCCCTGTCACGCTGATCCTGGTGCCGGGAGGATATTACCCTTTTACTATATAGGACAGAGGCCTGGTGCACGGGTGGGGGCCGGCTGGTTTGCCCTGAAGGGTGTCCTGGATCAGGGTGGGGGGTCCCCACTGGGGTGCCTGGCCAGCCTGGATGAGGGGATGATGGCTGTTTGCATCTGGTCACACCCCCTTCAGGGTGCCTGGCCAGTCTGGGTGAGGGGCTGAGGGCCGTTTTCAGGCTGGCGGGTGACTGAAGCTCCCAACCACTCCTTTTTTCCTTTTTTATTCTGGGCCAGCTTTAGCTCTGAGGCCTCGGCTGCTGAAAGCAGGTTTCTGGCCTTTGTTTACCTTCTGTATTTGATACAATGTTGCGGTCCGGCTGGCTGAAGCCCGGCTGACTAAAGCACGTTTCTGGGGTTTTGTTAAGCTTCTATATTTGCAACATAGTTGCTTAGAGTTGCAGCTGAGAGGCTGGCAAGTCAGGCGGGGAACGTTGGAAGTCTGCCGTCACTGGAGCAAGCAAGCCTCCCTGTTCGCTTCAGTGCATGGCTGCCGGCTGCCATCTTGGTTGGCAGTTAATTTGCATATCTCAGTGATTAGCCAATGGGAAGGGTAGGGGCCGTACGGCTAATTACCATGTTTCTCTTTTATTAGATAGGATTATATAAACACCTGTAATTTAAAGGTGTTAAAATGCTGGATGCTAGAAAATTATTTTACCTAGTAACTCTCAGAAACAGCAGTGAAATCAAAATAATAATAGTTTGTTCCTGAGTAATTCCAAAGAGGTAAAAAAAAAAAAAAATTCTTGTCCATTTCAGCATCACCACCCATGAATCAAAAATGCCACCAGGTTTTTCAGAACTCCAGAGAAGCGGGAGAGAGGGAGGATTTAGAGGTATGGGGGAGAAGCAGAATCTCTATTCTAAGCAACACCACAGAGAACAGAATGTAACAAAATAATCTACTTCTGGCATAGACACAAGGATCCTCAGTTGTACTAGGACCAACCTCAGGGTCAGTTGCCAAGAAGGAACAGATTCCCCCAGCAAACCCCGGGTTAGATCAGTCTGAACCCAATTCCAATGGGATTTATCCAAGATCCACAAATCCTGAGACTGGAGAGAATTAAACAACAGTTCAATTAAGTACATCTGAGCCTTTGTCAGTTAACATCTGTGGCCCAATTAGGAATGCTGTTCAGGACTAGGGGAGACCACCACTTAACTGTAGGTTTAACCTCATTTTCGATGAAAACGGTAAACCTAAATGAAAATTTTCAAAAAAGGGTAAACTGGAACGGGGTGCAAATCGACATTTTCAGAGTGCCTACTAGGTGCCTGACACTGGACAGCTATCGTGACCTCAGGAACGCTCAAACCATGTCTGGCCAGACAGGTACCTTAATTTCACAAAGGAAGAAACTGAGGACCAATTAACTTGCAGAGGTCTGAAGCGGCAGATTTGCAATTCTGACTCCAAATCCCTACATTCTTCCCTGAACTACACTGCCTGTCACTTCCTTCGCTTGACATTAAACTCCCCAAAGCAGTAATTTCCTCTGTTTACTTTCAAATTTTATGTACTAGTCACTCATCTATACTGCAGATTGAAGTGTAATTGGTACAACCTCTTGCGTGCATCCTCTCAAAACATATTCAAGACTTGAAAAACAGGCACTTCATTTGCCTCAGCAATTTCATGTGTAGCAAAGTATATTAAGGAAAAAAAATAGATACAAAAATATAGCTAAAACATTTATCGCTGTCATAATAGAAAGGAAAAACTGCCCCAAAATAGGGGCTGGTTAAGTAAATCCCAGATTATCCAGAAGACAGAATATTATGTGTCCACCAAATAAAAATCATGGTTGTAGGATCAGTACATTTACTAACCCAGAGGAAGTTTGCAATATATAGAAAGAAAGTTACAATGCACTGGAATAGTTCAAGAAACATTAAATGAAATAAAAGCTACAAACCAGGACTTATACTATAACCCCATTTTATTTACTAAAAAACACATACGAAATACCTAGAATTAAATACAGGTGATTTATTTATTGATTCTTTTGTGTACCATATTTTTTCCTATGCAGCCAGTACACAATTGGCAATATACTACTGAAGTTTCTCAATCCTCTCTTCTCCAGGCCACCTCCACAGTAGCTGGCATTTCCACACTGTTACTCGGGGGTCTGGTCATAGCACCTTGCCCCTGGATTCTAGGCTGTTCTTCAATGTTGTTCAAAATCTGGTTGCACTCTGAAGTGACAAAGACACTGCCCAAATTCATTTCAATGCCTGTGGCTTCTAGATAGCTAACTGACAGTACCTAGCCAGAACGCTCTTAAGCAATGGTGTTCTGCCTCATGAGGCTACAACTTCTAAATATCTGACAATCCATATGCCATATTGCATTGCACCTGAGAGAACTTCCAGGAGGCAACTAAAAACTCACCTTGTTTTTCAGGCATGATCTGAGAACGAAGAGACACCTGCTCTCATTATCCATCCAGGGCTCCTGGCCCTCTCTGAGGTAGTCGGACTTCCCTTTCCTTACCATTCCAGCACAGGTGCTGACTGCAAACCTTCCTAGTCCTCTTACCCAGTCTCACCAGCCAAAAAACTGTAGGCAGAATTTCTGCAAGTGTCTGTACAAGATCTCATCCTATATACTAAAAGGGCAATATGCAAATTGACCATAACAGCAGAACGACCAGTCACTATGATGTGCACTGACCACCAGGGGGCAGATGCTTAACATGGGAGCTGCCCCCTGGTGGTCAGTGCACTTCCACAGGAAGAGTGCTGCTCAGCCAGAAGCTGGCTCATGGCTGGCCAGCGCAGCAGCAGTGGCAGGAGCCTCTCCCACCTCCATGGCAGAGCTAAGGATGTCCGACTAATGGCTTAGGCCCAATTCCCCCAGGGGGAGTGGGCCTAAGCCAGTGGTCGGCAAACTCATTAGTCAACAGAGCCAAATATCAACAGTACAATGCTTGAAATTTCTTTTGAGAGCCAAATTTTTTAAACTTAAACTATATAGGTAGGTACAGTGTTATTAACTTAATTAGGGTACTCCTAAGGCTTAGGAAGAGCCACACTCAAGGGGCCAAAGAGCCGCATGTGGCTCGTGAGCCGCAGTTTGCCGACCACAGGCCTAAACCATTAGTCGGACATCCCCCGAGAGCTCCCGGGCTGCCAGACGGATGTGTGACTGCCGGAGGGCCTAAGCCAGCAGGTGGACATCCCCCCAAGGGCTCCTGGGCTACCAGAGGGATCCCGGACTGTGAGAGGGCACAGGCGGGCTGAGGGACCCCCCCCCCCAGTGGGCCTCTAGTTGCCCTATAATATATTGAGCCAAATCCTTACCCTATTTTCAGGTAAGAGAGTGCATAGTGTACCATGTTTTAAAAAGAGCATTAGGACATAGTGAAAACTTTTTTTTTCTCCAACATAGTGAAAACATTCTCATTTTTTCTAGGAAGAGATATCACTTTCAAGAAGATGACTTCTGGAATATTACTATACTAGAGGCCTGGTGCACAAAATTTGTGCACTCTAGGGGGCGGGGTGGGGGGAGCAGGGAGGGTAGGGGTTCCTCAGCCCAGCTTGTGCCCTCTCACAGTCCGGGAGCCCTTGGGGGACATCCTTAGCACTGCTTCTAGCTGAGCGATGCTCCCCCTGTGGGAGCGCACTGACTACCAGGGGGCAGCTCTTGTGTTGAGAGTCTGCCCCCTGGTGGTCAGTGCGCATCATAGTGACCAGTTGTTCCACCGTTTGGTTGATTTGCATATTAGCCTTTTGTTATACAGGATCTATTCTTAATTAGGTTTGACTCAATTAGAGTCAGAGCACATAATCCTATTTTAACTTCATCATTTTAAATGCTTTTTCATTCAAAAGTTTACTGAACATGTCAGTACACTAAATGCTTCAATAGATAACACAAGAATTCCCAAAACCAAATTTTCTGGTATTAAAAATTATTTCAGGAAATAAAGCTATATTGTTTTCTGGTTCACTAAAGGGAGAAAGATGAATAAGTTCCTGAAAAGTATAAAATATTTTTTAAAATGCAGTGTCACTGTTTTCAAGAGTGTTAAAATGTAAACTCAACTAATGGCATTTTAAAAACCACTTCCAGACTTGCAAAACTTCCATCTCATAACGGTCTCTAATAAGCACCTGTAGAATGAAAGTTGGTCTGGGTAAAAAAATCTTTTTTTACACTAACATTTAAACAAGCCCTCAACTATTTTCTAAACATCGCTCGTTTCTCCAATACGTATTCATTTTCGGAGACTTAACCAAACCTATCCCAGAGAAACACATATTCTAAGTTGGTAGAACCTCAATGTTTAAGATTTCACACACACATACATGCACACGCACGGTGGTGGGGAGAGGGGCGGGCTAGAAAACAGTGGTAACCAAAATTTTGCTTCATTAACTAGGAATAGCATGAAAAAGATAGTTGTCAATGCTAAGATATAAAGGGGCACATTTTATCATCCCTCAATTACACTTATAGTAAACTTTACACTTGTTCTACTTTCTCTTGTAGCCCATTGTTCCTGTACCCTAAGCTGACCTTGTTTCCAAATAAGAACCAAGTTGTGGCTCACAATCCGTTGGGCTCCGAGGACAGATGAATGCGCCTGTCTTCCCGCCAGGGGCTCGGGCTGCCTGAGTAGGGGCCCCGCTGCTAGCTGCACAGCGAGGACGGCTTTGATTCCCTTCACACTGTTTGTCTCCTGTGGGCAACTGGTAAGTGGAGTTTTCTCACCGCTTGAAGCCAGAGATTTCATTAAATTCTGGAGCTGAAAGGGACCCTGCCAGGCATTTTGTCCATCTTCTTAAAATGTCTTTCTAGACCAGGTCCTCTACCTCTCTCACATGGTGTTGGTGGGATGTATCCCCTTAAAAGCACCTCATCTCAACAGCAGACAATTACTGCTAAATACATGCTGCAACCAAGTCAACTATGAGGTTCAGACTACAACCCTCCGGAACTTCCACACAAAAGAAGTAATGAAGTCATGCTGTAAAGGCCCATATTCACTTAAGAGGGAGGGGGAAGGATGAAAGAAGGGAGGGAGGGAGGGAAGGAGAAAACAAAAGAGAGATTAGCAGTGTCAGCTCCTTCAAAAGGACAGTGAAAGCATTAGTGAGATCCGCACAGATTACATCTGGTTTAGGGTTAGAAAGAAAGTTTGCTTTTTGATCTGAAAGGAGTTTCTAATACCAAAGCTTAATTTTCAGGATCAAATCATTTTAAAATTAAGAGAGGATATTGAAAAATAGTACCAAGAGTTTTAAGAGTGAATGTATTCATTTTACAATCACATACAAACTTCTGATACAAGATGGTAATTCTCATTTGCCTGCCCAAATGTATTCCCTCACTTAACTGGGCAACAGTTGGCATACACTGTGCCAGATGCTGAGAACATGCTGTGAACTAAACATGACATGACAGACATGATCTCTGTCCCCACGGAGATTACCTTCTAATAAGGGAACTGCCTGTTCAGAGAGGAATTATGCCATACGTGTATCAATTATAATGGTGTTAACAGCGTAAAGAAAACGAGCTGCGTGCTGTAAGAATATGACAAAGGAATCTAGCCTGTAGGGGGACTCAGGGACCCCAGACACAACCTCTGAGGAATTCATGCTTGAGCGAACCGCTGAAGGACATGCAGAGGTTAACAGGCAAGAAAGGAGGAAAGGGTGAAGCCACCCTGATAACGAATAATGATAATGCTTGTTAGGTCAAGACAGTATCTGGTGCCCTGGAGGAGGGGGGGTGGGAGGATCACTGAGAATGAAGAACAAAAAACTAGGTGAAAAAAGCAAAACCAGATAAGACTCAGGAAGAAAATAGAGGTGTCAAGGTTGGGGTTTCTGACTGGTGCAACTAAAATCATCAAAGGCATATCAAAATACAAGGCCACCTATGCTGGCACTGGAAACCGGACAAGGGTACCCTCCTGGACTGGAAATAGGGTTCGCTGCAAGTGAACAAAAGAAAGCCTACCTAAGAAGTGGCAGGAATTCCCAGCGGGGCCTCACCTCCGAGCTCAAGCAACAAAGGCCAGTAGGAGGGAGTGTCCTTGAAGCAGCCAGCCAGGCCAACCGTGACTGAAGTGCTTCCTCAGGGCCTCGGAGCCAGGGCCCGGCCAGCGCAGGGCTGAAGCTGGTCGGGGGTGTGTGCTGAGCACAGCAGATCCTTGTGCAGCTGCCGCTAACAGGAATGGCCACCTCCATCACTAAAGGGCGGCCCTGGCCCAGCCACAACGAACTCAGAAGCTCCTCACCCTGGGGACTTCCTTCCACCTCGCTCCCCAAAGGCACCTGGATCTAGAATCAGCAGAGTAGGACCACAGCTAATCTAAACATTTCCCTTTTTCACAAAAGAAATACAAATAACCACAAACATAAGAGAACTATGCCAAATAACACTAGCAATTAAACAAATTTTAATCTGTTTAGCCAAATTGGGATTTTAAATATTAATACCCTAAATTGGCATAAAAATGAAGAAAACAGTACTTTCATAGAGAAAATATGGTCTGTCATGTCATGTTCATACAGGTAATAGAAAGTGGGTAAAAGCTTTGGCTATGTAAAATACTAATGCTCACCCTAGCCAGTTTGGCTCAATGGATAGAGCGTTGGCCTGCGGACTGAAGGGTCCCAGGTTCGATTCCGGTAAAGGGCACATGCCCGGGTTGCGGGCTCGATCCACAGTAGGGGCGTGCAGGAGGCAGCCAATCAATGATTCTCTCTCATCAATGATGTTTCTATCTCTCTCTCCCTCTCCCTTCCTCTCTAAAATCAATAAAAAACAAAAAACATAAAATACACATGCTCTTAAAAATGTGTACACCTTTCAACCCAACAAGTCCACATCTTAGAACTAACCCCAAGGATGCTTTTAAAGATAAAATTACAAGAAAGAGAAACCCAGCTTTAAGTTGCTATAATTTACAGATAACTTAAATGTCTAATAAAGGAGTTTAACTAGTTAGCCATCTGCACATTCATATATATTAGGCATCCCTTCAAAATATTATAAAGAAATATATAATGATTCAGAAAGATGCTGCAAATATTGGTGAGTTTTAAAAGCAGTTTGCAAAACAATTTTAGGTGTAAAAAACATTTTAAATATACATGAAAGAAAAATATGTATATGAAAGAGAAGTACACCAAATATTAAGTCATTAGGAGAACCTTTTATTCTTTTTTCTTACTTACATTATTTTTAATTTTTCTATAGTAAACATGGATTACTTCTGTAAAAAGAAAATACAAATTTCTTATTCAACAATGTTTTAACGTATGTGTAAATAATAGTAGTAGGCTAACTGGACAATCATATGGGGGAAAGAATCTTGACCCTAGTACTATTATTTACACATTCATTAAAAAACTGTTGAAAACAGGGTATCTTCAAGACCTTAGGGTAAGCAACAAATTTTTAATAGGACACAAAAAACAATAACTATAAAATATTGATTAATTAGACTTCATTAGTATGAAGACCATCTGTCTATCAAAAGACAGTATCTAGACAATGAAAACCAATATGTGTATCTGACAAAGAACGCATTTCCAGATTATTATAAAGAACTCCCACAAATCAGTAAGAAAAAGACAACTCTATTTTTTTTTAAAGGAGCAAAAGATTTGGCAGACACGTCTCTAAAGACAATATCTAAATGGCCAATAGGCACATGAAAAAAATGCTCATTAGTCATCGGGGAAACTAGAATAAGATACTACCTCACACCTATCTGAATGGCTAAGATTGAATGACAGTGCCAAGTGCTGATGAGGATATATAGCAGCTGGAACGGTGATATACTGTGGAAGGAACTATAGGAATGCACAGCCACTGGGAAAAGATCTGGTAGTTTCTTGAAAAGGGAAGCATACATCTACACTATCCCAGCAATTCCCCTCTTAGGTATGAGACAGGCTACTGAGCCAGGACAAGCAGAATAGGGGACTGAGACAGATAGTTAAATGGCCAAACATCTAGTGAACCACAAAATCCTGTCTTCCCTAAACCAAGGACCTTAAGAGAAACGGTTTACACTCCTTCCCAACCAGACGGAAAATAGCTCAAATCACCCTACTCAGGGCGAGAGCAGGAATCCAACTAGTGCCATTTGCCAACCACACCCAAGGACAGATGAAGTTAAGGGAATAAATCTCACTTTGGCCTATCAGCATAAAACTGATGAATGTTCTATTGAGATCCTCCCCTAAAGGCCTAGCTTTTAAAACCCGTCATAAACTAAGGTCTTCCTGTCCGCTCCTCCTCCAGGAGCACACCTGAGCCTTTCCCTTCCCCCACAGGCACGCATCTCCTAAACTCTAAGGG
Source organism: Myotis lucifugus (assembly GCF_000147115.1). Taxonomy (NCBI): domain Eukaryota; kingdom Metazoa; phylum Chordata; class Mammalia; order Chiroptera; family Vespertilionidae; genus Myotis; species Myotis lucifugus. Next base: position 386,956 of record NW_005871594.1, on the reverse strand, counting down.
ACCCCCTGAGGCTTGCAACCAGGGAGCAATGGAAGTGGCAGCTTATCCCAGGCTAACCCCCTGACCTGTCCCCAGGACCCCCTTTTCTCTGACTTCTTAGTGAGCCAAAGCAGCCCAGCCTAGGCTCACTGCCTACCTAGTCTCTCTCCCTTGTTTCTTCTATCCTAGGTTCTTCCTTGTTTCACTGTCCCACCCTCAATAAACTTCCTCTAAAAATCACCTGGACTTGCGTTGTGAAACCTTTCCTGCATGAAGTCAAGAACCCACACACTACCAGCCAGCCCTAGGCAGACCTGTTCAGGGCCAGGTCCCCTTTCCAGTAACAGGTATACCCAAGAGTCTAAACAAAAACTGAACACAGCCCTGGCTGGTGTGGCTCAGTCTGTTGGGCATCGTCCTGTGCACCGAAAGGGCACATGGCAGGTGGTGGCTCAATCCCTGGTGGGGGACATGCAGAAGGCAGGCAATTGATGGCTCGTTCTCTCATCCATGTTTCTCTCCCTCTCCCTCTCCCTCCCTCTCCCTTCCTCTGTCTCTATAAAAAAAAAAATCAATGAAAACAATTGAACACAGATGTTCATGCAAGCTTTATCACTAACAGTTGAACATTGGAAACAACCCAAATATTCATGAGCAGAAGAATGGATAAACAAAACTGGTGTATACCTGTGTAAAGTAACACTGCTAAGCAATGAAAAGGAACGAACAACTGATATGACAAGAATGAATTTCAAAAACATTATGCTGGGCACAATAAGCCGAACATCATAAGAGTGCATGCAGTATAAGCATGCTGTGCAATTCCATCTATATGAAATTCTAGAACATGCAAACAAATCCACAGTTATAGAAAGCAGGTTGCTGGAGGCCAGGGATGGGGTGGGGACCGTAAAAGAGAGTGTGGGAAGTTTTGGGGCGGTAGAAATGTTCTCTCTTGGTTGTGGTAGTGGTTATATGAGTGTATAACCGAAACCGGTTTGGCTCAGTGAACAGAGCGCCGACCTGCGGACTGAAAGGTCCCGGGTTCGATTCCGGTCAAGGGCATGTACCTAGGTTGGGGGCACATCCCCAGTAGGAGATGTGCAGGAGGCAGCTGATCGATGTTTCTCTCTCATCAATGTTTCTGAATCTCTATCTCTCTCCTCTCCTCTCTGTAAAAAATCAATAAAATATATATATAATAAAAAATATATGAGTGTATATATAGTTCTCAAAACTCAAAGAGAACACTTAACTGAGTGCAGTTTATCGCATGTAAACAGTACCTCAATGAAGCTGAAAGAACAAAACCACAATAGAGACACTACTACACCCCCAACAGAATGGCTGAAATTAAAAGGACGGGCCAAACAAGTGATGGCAGCACTCCCTACATCAGAGGCAGTGTGAGCCGGCACAAGCACTTGGGAAACTGTTTAGCAGTATCTACTGAAGCTAAACATGCCTATCCTATGACCCAGGCATTCCACGCTGCTTATGTCAGGGCACACGGCAGGCTGTGGGCTTGATCCCTGGTGGGGGACATGCAGAAGGCAGCCAATTGATGGCTCGTTCTCACATAGATGTTTCTCTCCCCTCTCCCTAACGGCAGCCAAAAATTGGAAGTGTTATTCCTAACCGCAGCCAAAAGATGGAAACAACCCAACTAATTCATCAACAGTAACATAAACAAACCATGGACTATATATACAATGGGATAATAGGGGGGAAACTACTGTTAACAAAATAAATGAATTTCATAGATATCACAATGAACTGGGGGAGGGGCAAACATAGGAGTATGTGCTGTATGATTCCATTTATATAAATCCAAAAACAGGCATAACTAACCTATAGTGAAAGAGGCCAGAATAGATCTCTGGGAGGGTTTACTGACTGAGTGAGGCAAACAGACAGACATGAGGAAACCCTTAAGAGGCTCTGGAAATGTTCTGTATCTTGATCTGGGTAGCAGCTACACAGTGTGGTATACACATATATGTTCTATACTATATGTAAGTTACACACACACACACACACACAAATGCTCTTTAACCAATCTCTGTTCATCCCTCGAAACTGAAAGCTGATTATACAGTATCCAGGTGCGGCTTCTGTCAGTGAGTCACTCTCACTCCCGGTCTAGTCATATACATGTTCTTCATGAGTCTCAGACTGTCTGAGCTGGTGACACTACTAAATACTTGGAGTAATGGCACTGACAATGGGCCTGGATAAAGACATGCCCCAACCGGACAGGGAAGATGTCCAAAATACTTATTAACAGTACACATAGTCTTAATGTAGGTATAATTTTAAGTGTATAGGACAGTCCCTTGTCAACTCACTATCCTTTTAATTAACTTCATGCAGAGATTGTAGGAAAAATTAAATACAAGAAGCCAGTTCTTTGAAACTAAGTATATAGTGTTGCTAATATTTTTGCTTGAAAACTTAATCCATAATTACAGTCGTGTGCTGCTTAATGAGGGGGACACATTCTGAGAAATGCATCATTAGGCGATTTCATCGTTGTGTGAACATCATAGAGTGTATTACAAAAACCTAGATGGTATATGGACCCACACACACGTAGGCTGTATGGTATAACCTACTGCTCTGTAGGGGAGGAAAAAAATTTTCCTTCTACCCTTCTGGGTTCTTGGCCAGAGACATCCTGAAATAAAAGGCAGATTAACAGGAGAAAAACAAAAGTTTAATAACATGTATACTTCCTACATAATGGGAAAAACTCAGGAAAACTGAGTAACTCACCAAAATGTCTGAAGCCACACCTTAAATAAAATACAGTACCATCTTCATCAGAAGACAAAAAATGTTGGGAGTAGGGGAAGTTTACCAGGAGAGCACAGGAAACCAAGGTAAGGTTATTAAGCAGATTTAAGTCCTTGTCTTCTGCTGCTAAGACTTTCTAGAGATAAAGTCAACTCCATCTTCCAGGTAAGGCCATGGAGACACCCTTACAAATGTAAATGTCTTTTACAAAGGGTAACTTCTATTTGGTTTTCAGAGCTGCTTCTTGAAATTAATCAGCCTAAAATAACCTTATGCCAAATAAACATATTTTGGGGTGACAAATTCTGTTCCCCTACAGCTCCTAAGCTACAAACCTGTTCAGCATATTACTGTACTGAATACTGTAGGTAATTGTAACACATAGTATTTGTGTAATATATTGCACTACATTACACAGGCTACGCCACTAGGTGACAGGAATTTTCCAACTCCATTATAATCTAACTAGAGGCCCAGTGCACAAAATTCGTTCATGGGTACAGTCCGTAGGCCTGGCCGGTGATCAGGGCCCATCGGGGCCTTCTGGCTGATGGCCGGGGCCTTCCTTCATTCCGCAACACCCCCTGGTGGTCAGCACACGTCATAGCGAGCAATCAAACTCTGGTCTCCCGGTCAAACTCCCAAGGGGACATTTTGCATATTAGCCTTTTATATATATAGATGGCACCGTCATCATATATGTAGTCATTATTAACAGAAACGTTGTTATGCAGTGCATAACTGCATAAGAAAAGTGATTTTTTTTAATCGCTATAAATTTTCACTTTATACACAACTTTCAGAAATAAAACCAAGTCAGAGTTAGTCTTTTTGTCAAAGCATGTTATTTGCATATTACAAAACTAAACTTTACACAATGACAACCATGAAATATGACTACTGTCTTCCACAATTAACCAATAGAATACAAAAGCGTGTGGTTAACATCTAGAAACTGATTTATGAATACAAAGCTTTTTAGAAACAGAACTTCATGCTTTTAGTCTGATTTACATTCTTGTCAATATATACACACACTCATATCTATCAAAACAATCCATCCATTCTGTATTTAAAATGTCTTATTTCCTCATCTTCACATCATGTTACTATCTTGTCTTTTCTTCCTGGAATATTCTAACAATCTACTGATTGGTCTCCCTGAAGCAATGCAACCCTCCAAACTGACGAAAGCACAGATCCTGCTCAAACTTTCATAGCCACCTCTCTTCCCAAAGCATACCCTCCATCTTCAACCCCTCCTCCAGTCTCTGCAGGTATCAGCTCAGCTTGTAGGGCAAAGTAGATAAAGATGGACTTACAAGGGCTATGCTGACCAGGAAAAGTGCAAGCCCTGACTCAGAAAGGCAGCCAGCCATTGCTTAGCTCCAATTTTCAGGTGAAACCAGAAATTAGTGTTTTGATATAAAATGTCTCAATTTTTAAAATCTATGCAGATTAAATAACGTTCTGTGGAGCTCTATCTATCCATGGCTTCTAGCTTGTAACTTATGACCTAAAGGATAAAGTCCAAGAGAGAGAATGAATGAGAAAATGAGAGATCTGTTGTCCCACTCATTTATGCACTCATGGGCTGATTCTTGGATGTGCCCTGACTGCAGGATCGAATCCACAACCCTGGCACATCAGGATGACGCTCCAACCAACTGAGCCACCAGCCAGGGCGAACTCCTGATCCCTTTTAAATATACTTCTTAGCTCTATGCACTGTAAAGGTGCAATGATAACCCAACAGCAATTATTTTGGTTTCTAAAACACTATTCCCCACAAAAAGGAATGAACCAAAGCTTCTTGAGAAATGGTTGATTCCTGATATGCAGGCCAAGAGACACACAAATACTGATGGGATCATGTCGAAAGGGAGCAAGAGCTGCCCTAAAGGGTTCTCATTAGCCAAATCTGGAAAATCTGAGCATCAATGAAGACTATAATGGACTGTAACACACTCAATAAATAAAAGGTCATGAGAGTATGGTGGTACACAGAAGGAGGGAAGAGAAAGGGTGATCGGCTGTGCATGCTAGCTAAGAAATGTGGACGGGAGGACAGAAAAACCACAATGTTGTAACTCCTATTGTAATAATTGATTCCAGGATCGGATGCTGAAACCACTGGGTGAAAGGCTGCAATGGAGCAGGATATATACAAGGTGCCGAGCCATCCCATAGATTCCTTCCTAATAGCACAGAATAAAACTGTCCTTTATAATGGAGAAGGAAACAACCTGTCATTAAGGGTCTCCCAGTGTGACTTGAAGCGAGGTACACTTCATCTCTGATGAAGCATTCTAGTCAGAATGTTTAACCTAGTTGCAATCATGCCTCTCGCCTAATTTCTAGTTTACAGGAAGTACAGGAGTTGGAGAAACAAGTTCAATGATACCATGAGGAAATACTCAAGTAAGAATGTTGCACATCCTACAGGACAACTAACTAAGCTGGACTCTTCAAAAAAAGAAAATCAGCCCTAACCGGTTTGGCTCAGTGGATAGAGCGTCAGCCTGAGGACTCAAGGGTCCCAGGTTCGATTCCGGTCAAGGGCATGTACCTTGGTTGCGGGCACATCCCCAGCAGGGAGTGTGCAGGAGGCAGCTGATCGATGTTTTTCTCTCATCGATGTTTCTGGCTCTCTATCCCTCTCCCTTCCTCTCTGTAAAAGAATCAATAAAATATATTTTTAAAAAAAGAAAGAAAGAAAGAAAATCAATGCCAGGAGGAGGAGGAAAAGGGCAGAGGGACTGTTCTATTAAAGAAACAACCAAACACAAAGGGTGTGTTTTGTTTGGTTCCTAGTGGTTGTTTTTTTTTTTTTAATTAAAGGGGGAGGGAGATACTAGAAAAGACATTCTTGGGACAATTAGGAAAATTTAAATTTAACTGGATATCTGATATTGTATTATGGAATTACTTTCATTTTCTTAGATGTAAAAATAGTATTGTGGTTTTATATGTGTATAAAATATGACTATATGTAGTATACAAAGAGATATATTTATGGCTGTGTGTGTGTGTGTGTGTGTGTGTGTGTGTGTGGTTTGAGAGAAACAGATACTGTCCTTATTCTTAGGAGATATGTTTTCAACTTACTTTAAAAAAAAAATTTTTTTAATTGACCTCAAAGAGGAAAGGAGAGGGATGAGAGAATCACTGATCAGCTGCCGCCTGCATACCCCACACTGGGGTTCGAGCCCACAACCTGGGCATGTGTCCTTGACGGAAATCGAACCCAGGACCCTTCAGTCTGCAGGCCGATACTCTATCCACTGAGCCAAACCAGCTAGGACTACTTTCAAATTTTTAACAACAAAAAAGGGAGGGGGGGGTATATATTTGGAGAGAGAAAGACAGAAGGGGTGGGAAGGATGGGAAAGAAAGAAGGGAAGGAAATACCAACGGCATATTTCACAGACCTAGAACAAACTCTCCAAAAATTCATCTGGAATAAAAAAAGACCCCCAATAGCTGCAGTAATCCTGAGAAAGAAGAACAAAGTAGGAGGGATCTCAATACCAGATATCAAGCTATATTACAAAGCCACTGTTCTCAAAACTGCCTGGTACTGGCACAAAAACAGACATATAGACCAGTGGAATAGAATAGAGAACACAGAAATCGACCCAAACCACTATGCTCAATTAATATTTGGCAAAAGAGGCAAGAACATACAATGGAGTCAAGACAGTCTCTTCAATAAATGGTGTTGGGAAAATTGGACATATACATGCAAAAAAAAAAAATGAAACTAGACCACCAACTTACACCATACACAAAAATAAACTCAAGAACTTAAACATGAGACGGGAAACCATAAAATATTAGAGGAATCCACAGGCAGCAAAATCTCAGATATATGCCAAAGCAGTATGTATCTTCACTGATACAGCTCCTAGGCAATGGAAACTAAAGAGAAAATAAAAAAATGCGACTACATCAAAATAAAAAGCTTTTGCACAGCAAAGGAAACCATCAACAAAACAACAGGAAAGCCCACTGCATGGGAGAACATATTTGCAAATGTTATCACCGATAAGGGTTTAATCTCCAACATTTACAGGGAACTCATGCAATTTAACAAAAGGAAGATAAACAACCCAATCAAAAAATGGGCAATGAACCTAAATAGATACTTTTTGAAAGAAGACAGAAGAAAGGCCAAGAGACATATGAAAACATACTCTAAGTCACTAATCATCCGAGAGATGCAAATCAAAACGACAATGCGGTACCATCTCACACCTGTCAGAATGGCTATCATCAACAAATCAGCAAATGACAAGTGCTGGCGAGGATGCGGAGAAAAAGGAACCCTCATTCACTGCTGGTGGGAATGCAGACTGATGCAGCCACTGTGGAGAACAGTATGGAGTTTCCTCAAAAAACTAAAAATGGAACTCCCACTTGACCCAGTGATCCCACTTCTAGGAATATATCCCAAGAAACTATAAACACCAGCCAGAAAGGATATATGAACCCCTATGTTCATAGCAGCACAATTCACCATAGCTAAGATTTGGAAACAGCCTAAGTGCCCATCAGCAGATGAGTGGATTAAAAACTGTGGTACATCTACACAATGGAATACTACACTGCGGTAAAAAAGAAGGAATTCTTACCATTTGCAACAGCATAGATGGACCTGGAGAACATTATGCTAAGCGAAATAAGCCAGTCAGAGAAAGATAAATATCACATGATCTCACTCATTTGTGGATTATAATCAACAACATAAACTGATGAACAAAAACAGATCCAGAGACAGAGAAGCATCAATCAGGTGGTCAAACCTCAGAGGGAAGGTAGGGGAGGGTGGTGACCTATGTGCCAGCATATAGGTCGAACGATAGTCCTGCCATACAGGGGTGTGACGGCATGACAACAGGGGGGTGAGGGCATGAGTGGGGGGAGGGGGGGCAATGGGGGAATAAGGACACATATGTAATACCTTAATCAATAAAGATAAATAAATAAATAAATGAATGAATGAATAGAAAGAAGGGAGGGAGGGAGGGAGGGAGGGAGGGAGGGGCAGATAAACAATCCAAACATGGCAAAATGTTAACAATTATTGAATCTCCATGGAGAGTATATAGGGTTTGTTGTACTGGGGTTTTTTTCCCCCAATTCAACATATATGAAATTTTTAATAATAAAAGTTATGAGGGATAAGAGAGAAAACCATTTAAAAAGCATTTAGCTTAACATTCATATAACATCCTGAGAGTGTCAGGATCTGAGCACTGGCAAGCAAAGCCTGTGATAGTGGAAATTGTTGCTCCGTGACAGGAGGGCAATGTGGTAATGTCTATCAGGTTTTGAAGAGCACCTATCCAGGGATGCTCACTGGTAGGAATCTGTCCTGAATACCCCTCCATGTGAAATGACATATACACTACATTATTCTTTACAGCATTACAGGTAATAGCAAAACACTGGAAATAGCCTATCCATATGTGTATCAGTCCAGATTGGTTTCACAAATTACAGCACAGACCATGAGTCAGCATGCAGCTTTTAAATGATCTACTCAAGAAATATGAGCGCTCTTTGGGAATTGGTATGAAAGATGACCATGTCATAATTTACATTTAAAAAAAATCAAGGTACAGAATAATGTGGTTGAGTAGCTGGAGATACAAGGAATGGGAGACTTTGTTTTCCTGTGTACTTCTTCCTGTACCTCATGAATTCTGTACCATAGACAGACAGAATGTATTCCAAAAATTTCTCAAGTAGTGATTGACTGTAGCTGTAATGAACTCTTCATATCTCCATGCTTTCATTACCAAACCTAATTACAGTGGAATTACAGTTCACCTGGGAATTAGGGGATGAAGTCAGTGCATACGGTGAAAATAGCACATAGTAAAAACTGGCCTTAAATATATGCCATACTAGACCCGCACACCATCTCAAAAATTCCAACACAGCTCATTTTCACTCCAGCACATGAACAGTTCACTGTTTCTTCCACTGACTGGTGGATAAAATATCTGGCTAGCACTCAGGCCTCATATGATGTTTAAAAATGTGTGTCTTAAAATACCATACTCACACTCATCACAGCTCGGTGAGAAGCACTGGGGAACTGAGGCTGAGGGAAGAGCAGATTTCCATTCCTACCTCACTCTTAATCCAGAACCTTCACTGTTTAGGTTATTTTTCCCTTGTTTTTATCACCAGATGCAGAGAATTGAATTTGCATAAATGCACAGAAGATGTATAGCTATAACATGGAGTTTAAAAAAAACACAACCATTTCAAAAACAGTACCTCTATCAATTAAACAAACCATTACAGTGGAAAAGAAAACCACAACCCAAGCCAAATGGACTCACTTGCTGACTGGAAACAGGTTGACCAGAATTCCCGGGTCAAGATGGAAAGAAGAGAGTGATAACCAACCCCTTGGCCAACATCAAATATGATCTTATGACCTGAGTTGCAGCCCATTCCTTTAAGGTGGCATTCCCATAGCAGGATACACACATTCCTCAAGCTGTGCTCTGAGTAACCTTACAACTCTGGGTAAACTCAGCTACCACTGAGGCTAAATAAAAACTCTCACATCTTTCTATCCCTGCTCTCTCTGGTGAATTCCAGATCAATATTCCTACTAGATACTTCTCCTCCTAGAGGATTCACCATTAGGCAACTCAAATTCATCATAAACTGAATTCATTCTTTCTCTGCTCTTCTAGTATTCCCTATCTTGGAAAAGAAAAAAACATATATCTTAGTGCCCACGCCAAAATCTACAATTTATCCTCTATTGCATCTGTGTCCTACTCTTATAAGCAATCTCCAAGTTCTGTAGATCCTACCACCTACATCTCTGTTAAGTCCACCCTCCCCCATCACGCCCACTGTCAATGCTTTGGTTCACCTTCATCATTGATCATTTGAACTAACTGGTCTCACTGCCTTGGTCTCCTCCATCCATCTTGCATACACCTGAAAAGCTAGCGGCCAAATACAAATTCAGTTCTGTTACTCTTTCTACTTTGAGAACAGAAGGAGCAATAACAAGTCCCAAAGTAATGATGTAGTAAACAGAAAACAAGCACATTTAATAACATGATGTAATACAAAGAGCATGTGTCACCAGGTGTACCTTTTATGAGTACGTTCCTATTCTACCCCATACTTTAGGACCAAATTAAATAAGCTAATATGCATTTCGATAGAAAGAGGCTACAGGGAAGCAAGGAAAATTCAGCTGCCTTCGTAAGTCCCAATAAACACAAAATGGACCACAGCAGTGATAAAGGCACCTTACGGAGAACAAAAGGCTTCCCAGACCGAGAAGTCAAGAGTGCATTCAAGTTGAATTTATTAGCAGGTCTAAAAACGAATGCCTAATCGGAAAAGATTCTGGAAAGTAAAAGCAAGCAGGGAGGCTGAAAGAAGAGGTTCTGCCACAGGGAAAACCACCCATCCCTAAAGCAAGCGGAATGAGGCTGTTTCCGTCCCCGTCCAGGAAGTGTCTCACTCCCCTGGCGCGTCCATGCCAGCTAGGCTGCCTGACTACGCTCTGACCCGGTAGGTAAAGTCTACCTACGTGAAGAGAGAACATTCCAGTCATTTGGCTTGAGTCTCAGGTACCTCTTGTGTCTTCGTTGAAAAAATTAAACCAGAATATTAACTAGAACCAAGTAAGCAAATCTACTTATCAGAAAAGTTTATATTAAATTGCCAACAAGCACATATCATTATAAAATAATAAACTGGAATTCTGGCTTTCCACATCAGTCTCGCACAGCTGGTTAAGGTAAGCCCACCCCTGGATAACAGCCGCTTTGAGCATGCTGACCGGATCCGATTTCTAAGGATGTTAAACCAAGGACCAGACCGAAGATGAAGGCAAGTTCTAAAACTGCACATGTGGCTTTTTAAATGTAAATTAAAATTAAAAACTCAGTTCCTCGGATATAGAAACACATTTCCAAATAGCCCACTGTGGCTAGTCGCTACCATACTGAACAGCACAGACACTGAACATTGCCACTGTCACCACAAGTTCTCTTGGACAGCACTGCTCTGGAAGGTAACCTGAAGCAACCCGACTGTGAGCCCTCTTGGGAAACAGCCTGATAGCTGGTCCCGATGGCTAACAGAATCGGAGTGTAGAGGAGGTAAGAGATACTCAACAGCAATTGTTTCCCTTCCCTTTGCAATGATTTCTTCACGTCAGAATGTACAGTTTAGACTTCAGGATTTGTGCCCCTCTTTTTATCGCTGGATGATAGTCTAAACTAGAGGCAGAACAGCAGAGGTTAGAAGCATATTCTCTGAAGCCAGACTGCCTGGAAACATATCTCATCTTTGTCTCTTACTAGATGTGTGACCTTGAACGTTTAACTGCTCTATGCTTCAGTTTCCTCATCAGTAAACACAAATAATGGTACCCACCTCACTGGGTTACTATGAAAATAAAATGAGTTTAGACATAGAAAGTGTCTAGAATTGTGCTCAGTACAGAGTCAGTGCCCAGTAAGTATTAACTGCTATTGTCTCTACCACCACCACCACCCTGATAGCTCTTCAGATGACAAGTGATAAAAATGCTCACCTAGGAGACATGCTAGCAAATATAAAGAATTAAACTAGAAGAAGGATCACAAAGTCAGAGTGTCAGCTTACGATAAAAAGAACTTTTTAAAGATTAAAGTAACCTGGAGAGAACATTAAGTACCAAAAAAACTCATGTTGTCAAGAGAGTTGCCTGACAATGTCTTACTTGTAAGGCTAACAAACCAGAGGTCCAAAAGAAGTCTGCATAATAAGCTACTGAGCTATTTAAATAACCAAAAACAACTAAAGAGGAACCGAAATAAAAACAAGTTTGAGTTCACTGGACCAAATGATACTTCCCTGTATAGAACTGTTGTGACGTTTAAATCATTGCCTCTCTCATACTCCCTCCGTTACCTTTGTGTTTGCTTGACGGACTGACTGAAGATTTTCTAATTTTCTCATTAAGCGGGGAGAGCACCAGATATAATGAAAATACCGTCCCACACAATGACCGACCCTGTGTTCTTTCTAGTGGAAACCTATTGTAAAACCTTGCTCTTGCGGAGAGGCAATTTGAAAACCCAAAGCTGAAGTACAAGCTTCAGCAAATGTAGTCAGGCGGGGAGGCACATACACAGCCCCATTTACTTGCTGTAGGACCCTGGGCTACTTGCACTTCATGCTTATGGTCTTCATGTCACCATCTGTAAAATACAGGTACAGCATGTGCCAGCTGAATAAGAAATAGCACATGCCTACAACAGTACCTGGCACTTAGCAGCTGCTCAATAAACAGTTGTCCCAGTTAATAACTCTTCCTGAGAAGACCCTCCAAGAGTCCTGAGAATAAAAGACTACTTTACGTGGTAACTACAGAAACTATTTTGACCAGGTTTTAACTATGAGTTATGAGATAATGCCCCAAAATTATCATTTATTGTCCATATTTTACAAGCTATTCCTTAAGCAAAATTCCCTGTAGGACCATTACCATAAACCATTCAAGCCTATAATAAAAATAACTGCACTTCTTATGTTGCAACAAAGTTTTTACTAGCGCTTCTGCCACATGCACCTTCACTAATCCACATCCAAGCACAGGCACTAAGCACACGTAGCTAACATTTCTTCCTTTCCCTATGAATGCAACAAGTAAAAAAAAAAAAAAGTTTTTAAGTTTCTTTCAGAAAGTTGAGTTCCACACAACAAAACAATACAGGGTAATTGCTTACCTGGACAATATTTTGTACTTCAGATCCACCAATCCAGAATGAATGGGGGGTTCCCTTTCAGACTAGTCTGAGAAAAGACAGCAGTCAAGCAGCTTCCAAGATCCTTTCCGTTTACTGTATCCAGCTTTCTTCAACAAAATCCCAAACATGCACTTCGGTAACTGTTGAAAGACAGAAAGCAATCCATACACCCACCATGGCACCAGTGGCACAGGACAGCCACCAAGAAATGGAAGGAAGGGTAACGGAGCGGTGGATCTGAGGCACAGTTACAACCCCTGAGGAAGCTATTTGGCATAAAAGGTCTGCAGCAGCATTCCTCGCCTCTGAGCTGAGAGAAGTGTAAGAAATTCTACATGGCAAAGGCTTACATCCCTAATATCAATATTTACTCTGATAAATAGCACGCAATTTCCAAATGCGAGCAGCTAACTGGTTACACTATCATCCACAGAAACTGTGCCAGACCATTCAGCTACAATGAACTTCTTTCTCCATTTTCTAAGACAGCTCCTCCACCATTACAAAGTTTGTCAGCCAAAACTAACCATCAGGGAGGGCTCAAATACCTCCCATTAAAGATACCTACTTAAGCACCTAACAAGAAATCTTTTCGTTTGCTACATAAGACATCAAATCTACACATTACCCAAATCTTCAACCCTCAAATAAAATATGGGCTTTTTAAAACACATGGCATAATTTTAAGAGTGTACTTTGATTCAATAAAGGTCAATCCCTACAATAGGCAGTCACTGAGTAAACTAGGGGAAATAGTAAAGAACACTAATAAATCATTTACTAGCTGACACCTTTAAAAACATAAGCCCAGTCCACATTTTATGAGCATTCTTTTACTACACACCAACTTTTCCATTAAACTGAAATTCTAAACAAACTGTAAGGGACAAAGAGAAAGGCATTCAACAGAAGGACATAGATAAACACTTAAAAATCAAAGACTGTGAACTTATTGCACACAAATTTTCTACTTCAATTGCCACACTATTGCCAAAATATTCCTGCAGTAATTAAAATACCTAGCTTTATTGAAGGACTACTAATGGGCCAAGCCCTTTACAGTCATTACTCGTTTAATTCTCAAAAAAGATGAGAAGAAATAACTTGCCAAACTCCCACATCTACTAGTTAGTACGGCCGAAGCCCTTTTTCGCAGAGCACAGCTGCACCCAAGTCCAAGGATTAGGAAGGCCAAGATTCCGGAGCAGATGAAACGAAGCTTTCCTCTCAAAGGTCCCTAAGTTAATTAACACCAATGGAGAACTAAAACAGTATAGAAGAGGAAATATTTCAGCCTAGCTGAACGAAAATACAACTGAACCAGATGAGCCATCCTGAACAGCTAATTCCCGAGGTCTTGCCACTTAAGAAAGCATTTCATTAACAAAGAGCCATGTAATTCTAAGGCCTACAGTATTAACGTTAAAACAGAACACAGTGTAATGTTGACCGACTAGTCTTTGTTTATAAGCAAAGACTGTGTCTCTGACCGAGAATCTCAAATCTAGTTGAAACTGAAGAATTTTTAAATTCCTAGGTTTGTTCATAAATCATAGGCAATGACTAAAGATGTTTGGATTTTTCAGGTTGTAGGCAAAGCAAGTGAAGTGACTGAAATACCAGTCGATGATTAACCTCCCCAGAATAATCAGATGGAAATATCTTAATACCCAAAACTTAAAAGATATCACATACTAACTAGTAAGTAAAATCTCAAGAATGAGTGCTCAGATTTTTCCCATTAAGTGAGATTACTCTGGAGCCAAGGAATATAATAGCAGCCCCGATTTGATAAAAGCAGCTATAGTGAGCTATGGTTAGTAGCTAACTACTAAGGCAACATAACAGGAGTCTGCTTTTCAAAGTGTAACTTAGTGCTGCAACAAATATGCTGAACAACTGTAGCAAAACACAACCAGGACAATTTGGCTAAGGAACTCCTTTCTGAACCTCTAGAATTGCCAGGCCTTTTCCCTGTGTTAGGGAGTTAATTTTCCCCTCTTCCCTTCAAATGAACATTTACTGAATGCCTAATGGGTGGAAGGGCTTAGGCTAGAGCAGCCCTATGTACTGCCTGCGGGCCAGATCCGGCCCGTTTGAAATGAATAAAACTAAAAAAAAAAAAAAAGACCGTACCCTTTTATGTAATGATGTTTACTTTGAATTTATATTAGTTCACACAAACACTCCATCCATGCTTTTGTTCCGGCCCTCCGGTCCAGTTTAAGAACCCATTGTGGCCCTCCAGTCAAAAAGTTTGCCCACCCCTGGGCTAGAGACATAAAGATCAATAGCTGCCAGACCAGGAGTGTAAAGACTGAGGCCCCCCTGTCCTCTGCCCCTTCCTCTTTGAGTCCCCAAGTGACCTTTCACAGAACCAAATGTATTTTATTATTAGTTCTCACAAGTGGGTAAGTGTTCTCAATTTAACTCTTAAAAATGTAAAAATTACTCAAGTTCCTTTTTTCTCAGTAGTAGAACTCTCATTTAATTCTCCTTTTCCTTCTGTGAACCAGAAGCTTGCTATTAAGAGAATGGTTCCTATATTCATTACACTTATAGTATTTGCACATCTCTGTACTCACAGACTTTTACATGTTAATGTCCCATGGTTTCTACTTCACAGCTCGAAAGCGTTCATTGTTAACTAACCCTGAGAGGGAATGTCCTGAAATGCTTCCTGCTGACATCACAGAACTCTGCAATCTTTGAGTTTTGTTAAAATAATAGTAAGATCCAGGTTAGAGATACCCTACTGGACTGTCAGGTCCCTGGTTTGTCTCTCATTTGCCTACAAAGACAAACTTCCTGTTAGGCAATTGTGATTAGCAGAAACTTAACTGAGGGGAACAAGCACATTCTTGACCAACAGGTTTTCCCCCTTTGTCAACTAATTCAATGAACAACTCAAATGCAACTCAGGAGGAAATCTTGTATGAAACTCACTGCTTAGTCTGTTAAAGGTCAAATCATCAGCTTTGCTAAAACAAGAATCAAAAATCCTAAACCATTCAAACGTAAATCACAATGTTCGATGTCAATGTGACTAATCACCAGTCTCTTTCTACCTGAAAACCCCAACAGGATTTCTCTGAGGTTAGAGTGCAGGTCTAATTGTGTCTAAGTGGTAGTTCTTAGTCATTTTAACAGTACTCCCCAGATTTCCAAGATAATACTGATTCTGTATGATTTCATCATTTTCCCCCAAAATGGCTAAAAACAACTGAATTTTAGGCCTCTGGAAAGCTTCACAAATAAATAGATGCACAACTCGGGGGGAGGGGGTGCAAACCTCTTCACACCAACTACCTTGACTGTCCTTCACAAAATACAGTCCCTGTACTTACCTGTGGGGGTGTTAGTATGGCAGGCAGGTGCTGAGACAAGCCTCACCTACTATCTCATACAATCCTCCCAGGAAGTCGAAACAATACCTACATTTTCTTATTCTTCCAGATAATAAATTCACACCGCAGAAAGGTTAACTTTCTTCAGGTCACACAGCTGGCAAGAGACAGAGCCGGGCTACAAATCAGGTGTCACTCTCAAGCCCACACCCTTTCTGCTACAGCATGCTTCCCTAAGGTCACAGAACCTCAGAACTTATCGACTGGCGAGTGCACGTCAACAGATAAGAGAGGAATCTGGGTTTCCTCAATACTCTATCAACCACACTCGGGATGTGCAGATATCAATGTGTATCTGTGTCAAGTGCTGTAAATATGGTGAAAATGTCTATGGATGTCTGTGACACACCACCTTCCTCTTCCCCTTACGTCTTTTCTCCTCTATTCATCTCCACCCTTGGCTTAAGGTTATCAAAAGGAAATCTTAAAAAGGTTTCGCAACAGGAAGAAAACAAACAAAAACCTAACCTTGCCTCAGTGGTTGAGTGTCGACCTATGAACCAGGAGGTCACGGTTTGATTCCAGGTCAGGACTCATGCCCAGGTTGCAGGCTCGATCCCCAGTGTGGGGCATGCAGGAGGCAGCCAATCAATGATTCTCTCTCATCATTGATGTTTCTCTCTCTCTCCCTCTCCCTTCCTCTCTGAAATCAATAGAAATATATTTTTAAAAAAACACACCTAACAATTTAAATTAAAAAACATCTACACACCTAAGTTCTAAGCATTATGAAGTATTCAAAGGACAATAAGACAGAGCCACTGAACACAATCACAGGCTTTTATAACAAACAGGAAGGTATGGTTAAGTATTTTAAGCGTTAGGAACAGATTATTATGAGAATTAGTGATATAGGTGAGAATTTTCAGAAAAGATGGTTAAGATATAGGCAGACAGCAATAATGCATGTAAACAATCAACCAAAAAATTCAATGTAACATTTACCAAACACCTACTACAAGAAGGCACTGTGAGGAGTTTGTTTATCATTTAATAGAGAACACAAACAGGAAACTAGAATACAAGCCCAGAATATGTGAAGCGCCACAAAATAAATGCAAAAAGCCAGAATTTATTCATTTCATTTAATAATGACTATCATGTAGGCCAGCGGTCGCCAACTGGTGGTCCGTGAGGTCCGAAAGCTGGCGACGGCTGATGTAGGCAGTGCTATAGGTAAGAAACCAGTGGTATCTGCCACCATAACATACATTGACATCAGAGGTGACATCTAGATTGTTTTGAAGGGACAGGACTTTATTAGCATGGGTAAAAGAGAGGATTGCTGAAATCTGACCTAAGCCAGTTTAGCCAGAGAGCCAGCTATTAGGTCCTTCCCATGACATTAGCCTTCAATACATGGGCGTAGGTCAGTTCACATTGGTGCTCACAGAGGAAACAGTGTGAGCACAACTCAGGTCCTTCATGCTTTGGCTGGAAAACGGTCTGAGGGATGTGGGAAGAAAAGCCAGGAGGGAGGCTGGAACTGGAATTAATAGGACTTGAAATGCTTGCTTTCCCTTAAAAGTGTAAATATCACCAGATGGAACTCAGGATCCCAGACACCTCCCAGCACAGAAAGTTTGTTTCTAGAATTCATAGAATCAAACAGCACGACTCAGAGGGACATGTGTGCTATTCTGTGAACCTATGTAATGGGCTCCTGTGCCAACTCTCTCAATCCTCAGGGTATAGCATCAGGGGTCAAGAGTGCCAAGACTTGGGTGCTGGGTCATGGTTTGTTTGTTTGTTTGTTTTTGTCAAATCTGAAAGGACATGTTACCTACTTCAAAATCGGGGGCAAAAAATAATATATGTGAGCCACAGCCTCTTGAGGCAGGTCAATGAGGCCTATGAATATGTATATTGTTTATTTCATTTGAACCCCACTTAAACATTACTTTGTCTATTTAATCTGCATTTGGAAAATCAGCACACAGCTAGACTCAGGATCCCATTTCTTAAAGGAGTTACTAAACAACCCACTTTCTCTACTTAGAAAGCCAACAACAGGAAGGGAGAAAATCCAAAAAGAAAAAAAAAGGAAATGCTCCAATATCTTCACTTGTTTCTTTCATCTCCATGGCCTTGTGGCCCTTCTTCAACAGCTCTAAAAAAGCATCGATATCACACCGATGCATTTTACTTATATTACTATATTCGAGAGAGAACAAGGAATGGCTCACTTAAGGTCCCTTAGCAAAGAGGGGAACCATTCAACAGCTAACAAGAGAGTACAAACTGCCCGTTACTGATGTAAAGGTTGGGGAAGGGATGAGTTCACACCCACAGAGGAGGCAGAATTATCTTCCTAATCTTTTAGCATCAACTTCTGCCATCTTCTAACAGAAGATTATCCATCTTTCTCTTCCAGTTAGCAGCTCTGTGAGTGCTTTCTAGTAATGAGGGCTTCATATCCTAACTCAGGTGTTAATAAATATCATGTGATACATATTCACAACTCTCATTTTTTCCAGTGAAGTCCACTGCACTAGACATAGCCCGGTGAATTTGATATATTTTAAAATGGTTACTATTTTTCTACCTCATCCTATATAATAAAACCCTAATATGCAAATCGACCGAACGGCAGAATGACCGGTCGCTATGACGCGCATTGACCACCCGGGGGCAGACGCTCAACTCAGGAGCTTCCCCCTGGTGGTCAGTGTGCTCCCACAGGGGGAGCGCCACTGCAGGCGGGCAGTAAGGAGCAAGGGGTTCCGGACTGCAAGAGCCCTGGACTGCAAGAGGGATATCTGACTGCTGGCTTAGACCCCATCCCTGGCCAGCAGGTGGACATCCCCCAAGAGGTCCTGGACTGTGAGAGGGTGCAGGCCAGGCTGAGGGACCCCCTTCCTGCCCCAGTGCATGAATGTGGTGCACCCGGCCTCTAGTCCTATATGATAAAAGCATAATACGCAAATTGTCCCCTCGACTAGGAGTTCGTCTGGGAGTTCAAGCAGGGGGCAGAGCCAGCCGGGGAAAGGGAGGGAGGCCCTGGTCGGCAGCCACTAGGGACCCTACCAGTGCACAAATTTCGTGCATTGGGCCTCTAGTTAATAATAATAAAGCTGATTTTACCAAATCCAGAAGTTTGAAAAACAGTCCCATAAACAAGGTGTAGTATTGGGCCAATATAAGGTCATAAAAGTTATTAGGTGGCTAAATTATTCACCATCAGCAATTGTAAATATAATTGTCACAATCAAGAGTATATAGTTGAGCACTGGCTGGTGTGGCTCAGTTGGTTGAGGGCCATCCCATGCACCAAAAGGTCTCCGGTTCCATTACCATCAAGACACATGCCTGGGTTGCAGGCTCAATCTCCACTAGGGGGTGTGCAGGAGGCAGCCGATCAATGATTCTCTCTTATTGTTGATGATTCTATATCTCTCTCCCTCTCCCTTCCTCTCTGAAATCAATAATAATATATTTTTTAAAATAAATAAAAGTGCAAGGAAAAAAGGAGAGTCACAAAGAAAGAAAGTAGAGGGATGAAGATTAAGACGTTGGAGACAGCCAAGAAGTCCGTCTCCTTACTTTAATATAGCAAGCTCTGAAACACCAAATGGAAGTTATCCTGTTAACCATTAAGTGCCAAACTGGTACAGGCAGCACAATCACAAATATTTGAGCACTGAAGCTGACTCATAAAAATCTAAAAATATTTCATACTTTAGGCTTTCAAAATAGCATAAGCTTAACCCCTTCCCCTCCTTCAATCATGTTCTTTGGAAGCCAATGTAAAAAATATTTTGAACCTACTTCTGAAAACTGTAATTAAAATGTGGTGAACACAGAAAGCCACATGCAATTAGATTTTAAGGCTTCATCATTCCTACATCTGATCCTGGATTTACTGGATCAGTTAAGTAGCTGTGCTGTCTACTACACTAAAATAAATACATATATGTTTATGAAAAGCATTGCCTAAAAGTCTTAACGGCTATCCCTTTGAGGGAATATCAAAATCTGTATATAAAAAGCCATTTTTAAAATTGATCTAGATTAACTACTAAATTCTATATTAAATTTTCTAAGAGTCCCAGATTATAATGTCTTTAAAAGGCTGACATATCTTTTCTGACCAGAGACAAGCACAATCTTGTAAAATCAAGACGTTTTTAAGTTCTGAGCATAAAAAGACAGTAAATTTAGGCTGAGGACTTTTTTAACCATACACCAGGAAACACTAAGCAGATTACACTGTGTTTCTTATAATTCTTTTGAAAATAAAGACACTTAGTTATTTTTCAAATCATTAGAAGTGAAAGGAGCACAGAACAGCCAACGTCAAAGAAGTACCAAGACCCACGTTTTCTACTATGAAGTACTGTAAATACACCCGTAAGACGATGGACCACATTTGTCATTCTCCCGAAGACATTTTACCAAAGTAATCTACAGGGTTGCAGAATGCCAAAGGCTTGACTACAATAGCTCCATAAATTATACGGAGGAGGAAAAAATTACTTAACAAATGAAAATCAAATAAAAATCCACCAGTGACAGTATCCCTTAAAAAGCCACCACACGTGTGTGCGCGCGCGCACACACACACACACACAAATTAGAAACTACTAGAGCTTTTTTTTTTTTCATAGTACTCAAGAATGCTGGAGAAGTCTAGTCCTGTGAATTAGGCAAGGGGCAGCAACTATTAAGCGGCCTCCCTATTGACGCTACTGTACTTCCATTTTTATAACATGCTTCTCCACTCCCCAGACACCATCGTCCACGGAAACCACGCAGCCCTCCATCAGACTTTCAGTGTCACCATTTATTATTTATAGCGTTCAATGGGGGAAGTGGATCTGATGTCACCGACCCTACCCGGTGGAATCACTGACTCAATGAGCATTTTTCACGCTGGAGACCTTCTGGCTGGAAAAACATGCGGCTGGGTTAAGCACACTCTTTCACCTTTCCCCTCGGCCCTCCCGGGGTGGAAGCTGTTACCGTGTCGGGAGAGATACAAAGAAACTGTCAAGGTTTCCACAGGAAGAAACCCCGGGGCTTGTCCATTTGTTGAGGCACTGACTTCCTCCCCAGCCCAGTCTGATTTCCCTAACGTTCAAATTGGCAGGTAATAAGCTGCCATGTTTTATTTCTCCCACCCAATCATCCACCAAGTAGCCAATCTCTCATGGTCCCGTTTCTAAAATAAAAAATAAAAAAAAAATAAAAACCCTTCCGGCTCCAAGTCCTAAGGGGGAAAGGGATGGGGTGTCCGCGGGGACGAGGTCTGGTCTGGCTAGAAATGGTTTTTAACAGAAGAGTGATCGCTCCCCCAGGGGCTGAGGATTCTCTTTTTTTTTTTTTTTTTTTGGAGAAGAAAGAACAGGCGGGCGGCAGTCATGAGGACAACCCTCCCCCCCTCCTCCCCAATTTCCTAAAGCGGCTCTGGCAACGTGAAGTTACTCCTGGGAGATGGAACCCAGAGTACCTGGGGCCTCGCTATGCAAACCTCCCTCTCGGCCCAGTAGGAAACCCTTTGTCCGAGAAGCCGGACATCACCGAGGTCCGGGAAAGAGGCCCTTCATCCGCCACAGCCTCACACCCCGGAGCTTCCCACCCCCGCCCCGCAGGGCCTATCCCGGCACCTACACGGCTCTAGGCTGGGGAGAAGGTGGGAGACCCCTGCTAGGGCGCGGAGGCCCGAGGCCCTGGCCGATCTCCTCCGTCCCCCCTCCCATCACCACCTCACTCGGCCTAAGTGGGGCTTGCAAGAGCGGTGCAGGCCTGGACCGGAGAAATAGAGGAGAAAAAATAAATCCACTTCTCAGCAGGAGAAGGAGATGCTAGAGCGAGTGTGAGCTAAGGCCACAGCATTAGCGAGCGAGGGTCGTTCGAGAGATGGGCCCCGAGACAGGACTGGGGGAGGGAGGAGAACCGAGGGGCCGGAGGGGGCCGGGCCACCTCCGGCCTGAGATCTCGAGGGATCCGAAGGGACGCGCGGGCCCGGGGCCAGGGAAGGCGGCGAGGGGAGGGGGGAAGGGGCCAGACGGCGGGAAGGGCCTGGGCCGGACGCTGATGTGGGCAGGCCCGCCCCGGGGCCGGGCGGACGGAAGAACAGACGGTCCAGCGGGCCGCACTCACCATGAGCTCGATGGTCTTGTCCTCAATCACCGAGTCGGGCTTCCATGGCGGCCCCGCGGCCCCGCCTCGCTCTCCCCGCGCAGCAACGACCGCCCGTGCGGAGGAGGCGACGGCGGAGGCGGCAGAGGCGGAGGCGGTAATCGCACCCACTCTAGCTGCCAGCCCGCCCGGGCCGCCGGCAGCTCCGCCCTCCCCCTCGGTGGACGCAGTACGCAGAGCGAGAACTACAGCTCCCAACAGGCGCCGCGTGCTCCGCAGAGCGTTGTGGGAACGAGAAGCCGACCTCTCCTGGCAGCTCGGAGCTGAATTCTGAGCCGAAAGAAGCACTGGGTAGTGAATGCGAGAAGTGCAGACTTAAGGGTTCCCTCCAGATAGAGCCTCGGGAGTTCCATGACTACATGTCCCAGAAAACCCTGCGCGCGGGTTCTCCTTCCGCTGCTTCCTCCTGACTTCCTGGGAGCTACAGGCCACTCAGACCGGAACGGAAAGTCCGAGCCCCACTATTCACTTGTCAGAGATTCTGCGTATGCGACCCATTTCCGCACATGCGCGGTCAGTGTCCGCGGCGCCCGTTCGACGCCTAGGTAGGGGTTAGGCTGGTCAGCGGGCGTCTGGTGGTAGGGACACGTGTTGGAGACAGGTGGGTTCTAGTACTTTCGAAGGGGATGGGCTTAGGGCTCAGGTGGGGGAGAGGGCCGGCCGGCGAGAGAAGCTCCGCAAGGGAGGAGGGTCGACAAGGGGCATCCCTCTCGGGCATCCGGTGGGGTGTTTGGAGGTTTAGGTGGGGAAGAGGAGGTTTTTGGAGATGAGCTGTGGCGCTCGCTGTCTATATGCACCACGAACTGGGAGGAGCCGAGAGATGCAAGGGAATCTGCGTACATTGAGCCCTTCTTACTCACTTATTCGTTCAGAAAACTTCCAGCCACTGCCGGTTACCAGTCTAGACACGGAGTCAGCTCTGAACATCACACACAAGGTCTCTGTTCTCGTGGAGCTTAATTCTAGGGGGGTCGGGGCGGGGGGGGCGGGGGGGATTAACCAAAAGAGTGACGGGCGCTGAGAAAGAACGCGGCTGGAGACCTGGAGACGCCTCGCGAACTCCGTCACCGACTCTGCGAACTGTGTCATCTGTGTCTTCCATCAGAAACCACCAGGGACGCAGCAGTGGCCGAGCCAGCTGGGTGTCCTGCTGGTCGCTGCGAGGAGGACGAACACTCACCCTGGGGGGCGCGGGGAGGGCCCTTAGGTGACTTGGGAGCGGGTTTGAGGAAGTGAGGCTCTTCCCGGATTAGATGGTGCCGGGAGGCAGGAGTGGTCCTCTGGTTGGGGGTCTCAGTCACTCTGACCTGGAAGGACCGGGACACCGAGGGTAAAGCTGTCATTGGCCAATGAGCAGCAGCCCGGCCTATTAGTGGGGGGCGGGGGGACAGTGTGTATGTTCAGATATCATTAAGGAGCGGTCTTGTTCTGGTCTTGACCTGGCAGGGTTACAGAATGGCCTAGTCTGGTGTCTGTGTTCTGTGAAATGACTCTATTCAACAGGAGCACGAGGCCTGGCTAAGAAGGCGAGGCTATATCATGTAGTAATAGAGCGGCCTGGCTCTAAGGCAGCGGTTCTCAACCTGTGGGTCGCGACCCCTTTGGCGGTCGAACGACCCTTTCGCAGGGGTCGCCTAAGACCATCCTGCATATCAGATATTTACATGACGATTCATAACAGTAGCAACATTACAGTTATGAAGCAGCAACGAAAATAATTTTATGGTTGGGTCACAACATGGGGAACTGTATTTAAAGGGCCAGAAGGTTGAGAACCTGCAATGGCTCCACATGCCCTTAGACTTAGAGCCTCCTTTCAACTTCTCTGATTCCTGGGCCAGGTGTGGGTATCACATAGGTTATCAGGCCAGCGTCCAAATGTCAGAGGCTGCTTTCTCTTTCTCACGTGTTTTTTTTTTTGCATTCTCTGCACCTGTACAGTGAGGGGACTAAATGAGCTAGAAACCCCACTTCTAAGGTCCAGGTTATTATTTGTTTTGGGGGCATGCAGGACACCGTGTAAGCGCCTCGCAGTTGGCGATTAAAGTTCTGTGACCCCTGTCTCGTGCTTTCCGCCAAGGGAGCTGAGAGAAAAGCAATAGGATTGGAAAGTGATTGCCATTAACCTGCTATCCGAATTTCATCGGACCCCCTCCCCTGTCTGGGCCTCGGGACATTCGTTAGTAAAACAAATCGGTTGCAATAAATGAGCCGTGTTTCAGTGACCCATTGCATCATCATAAAACACCCTTAAGACTTAGTAGCTTAAAATATTATAGTATTTCTCACAACTGTGTGGGTTGACTGGATTCAGCTGAGCCCACATAGTATAAGCTCCGATTACTCGTGGGACTGAAATCAGTTGGGAGCTCATCAAAACAGCCTCTAAGACAGTGGTTCTCAACCTTGGCTGCACATAGAATCACCTGGGAATCTTTTTAAAATCCTGATTTCTGGGCCTCATCCTCCGGAAATTCTGTTTCTTTGTTACTAATGTTGTGGCCCCACCCCATAACAAAGAAACAGAATTTCCCGAGGATGAGGCCCAGAAATCAGGATTTTAAAAAGGTTCCCAGGTGATTCTAATGTGCAGCCAAGGTTGAGAACCACTGCTCTAGGGTCTCCCTTTCCACCTGGGTCATCATCAGTCCGGCTTCTGCAGGATAATTAGCTTTCTAGAATCTAGATTCTAGGTTCTAGAGCAGCGGTCACCAACCTTTCGGACCTCGCGGACCACCAGTGGTCCTCGGACCACCGGTTGGCTACCACGGCTCTAGAGGACATGACCCCAATGAGCAAATGCTTATTAAGCCAAAGCAGGTCATATGGCCCAGCCCAGAGTCAGTGTGGGAAGGGACAGTCCCAGTTCATTGGGAGCCACCAGTGTGTCAGCCAACCAGACTTCTGAGGCCCCGGCACTTTCCACAGGGCCTAGCACATAGGATTAGGGCAGGAGTCACGAGCTGAATATGATCTCAAGACGTATGTGTATCACACTGTCTTTTCTGTTGTTCTAAAATTGGACACTTTCACATTTTAAAATCCGAATCTCCAGCTTCTCTCAACAATTAAACCCTCTGTTCTGGCCGGCGGTTGGAGTGTCAGTGTTTAGATTCTTGGTCAGGGCACATACCCAGGTTGCAGGTTTGATCCCCAGTCAGGGTGTGTACGGGAGGCAACCGATCCAAGTTTATCTCTCACATCGATGCCTCTCTGCCTCTCCCTTCCTCTCTCTAAAATTAATATAAACTTTTTTTTTTTTTTAAGACTGGAGTGGGAGCCCTAGCCGGTTTGGCTCAGTGGATAGAGTGTCGGCCTGTGGAACAAAGGGTCCAGGGTACGATTCCGGTCAAGGGTACATACTTTGGTTGCAGGGTCCTCCCTGGCCTGGGCCCTGGTCGGGGCTTGTGCAGGAGACAACCAATCAATGTGTTTCTCTCACATCGATGTTTCTGTGTTTCCTCCTCTTCCTCCACTCTCCCTAAAAATCAATGGAAAAATATCCTTGGGTGAGAATTAACAACAAAATAAACATTGATGAAAATAAAAGAATCTCTTGTTGTGGGGGTAGGGGAAGACTGGAGTGGAACCCTGTAACTATTTCTGCTCTGCCAGCTGGCACAGTGATTAACTCTGTCAATAGAGCACCACAGGGGACACGGCTGAATGAAAGGACTTCTCTTCCCGGCTCCAGTACACATCCTCTTCCTTCTGGCCTTCGTGGCACAGCAACCGTTTGCAGAGCTGTAACTCACAGGCATACGCGGGGGGCGGGGATATCCGGGAGGTGGCTTCCCAGTGAGTTCAGGGGCACCTCGGCAGGCACTTCCCTGCGTGCCAGCCCCGACCTGTGGCGTGTTCAAATGATGTACTTTCTTTTTTTTTTTTTTAATATATTTTATTGATTTTTTACAGAGAGGAAGGGATAGAGATAGAGAGTTAGAAACATCGATGAGAGAGAAACATCGATCAGCTGCCTCCTGCACATCTCCCACCGGGGATGTGCCCACAACCCAGGTACATGCCCTTGACCGGAATCGAACCTGGGACCTTTCAGTCCACAGGCCGACGCTCTATCCACTGAGCCAAACCGGTTTCGGCTCAAATGATGTACTTTCACCTGTGACGATGAGTTAGGAGGATAACGCACTGAATTGTGGCAACTCGTTTCCACTCATGTCAGAGGGCAGGTCTTTCGAGGGAGAATCTTGTGAAATCATAAGGGTGTTGGTAAGACTGTATTGAAGGTAGCAGCTCTGTATTTCATCCACATGACAAGGCTTCCTGCCTTATCGATCGATCTGTAGAATTTGGGGGGAAAAAGATATCATGAACTATATATATTTGCACATTTATTTGGATTGAAAAAGCCAGACTTTCTGACAGTCTAATTTGATTGACTGGTTCGATAGGATTGGCATTGCCAATAATGGGTTGTTAGATTAGTTAAATCTTTAGTTCCATGATTGTGTGGAAAATATATTTAAAGCACATAAGTACAAACATTCATCAGTTCACTTATTGGCAAACATATTGAAATTAATATTTGTATTTTCCCCTACCCCTTTTTAAACTTAGGTTAAATAGGACACCTGCAATTGGAAAAGTAAAGAAAAGTTGTGTTAGTCAGAATACACTATGCCACATGAGCAGATTACCCTGTGTATCAGGGATGCAGAACCAGTAAGAGTGAATTAAGGAATATTTTACAAAGAGTTGATGTTATATAATTGTCAAAACTAGTTAAGCAGCCAAACCAGTTTGGCTCAGTGGATAGAGCATCGACCTGCAGACTGAAGGGTCCCAGGTTCGATTCCGGTCAAGGGCATGTACCTTGGTTGCGGGCACATCCCCAGTAGGAGGTGTGCAGGAGGCAGCTGGTTGATGTTTCTCTCTCATCAATGCTTCTAACTCTCTATCCCTCTCTCTCCCCCTCTGTAAAAAATCAATAAAATATATTTTAAAAAAAATACTAGTTAAGCAATCTCTAAGGCTGTTGTCTTCCTGGGCAATACTGGGTCTTAAAAGTCCACGGGGCAAGCAAGTCAGGAAGGGGAGATGGGTGGAAGGTTGGGGAGAGAAGCATAGGTGAACTGGGGTCAGACTGAAACCTGTCGGTTCTTATTGCCCCTGACCTTGGTGCTATGGATGTCCTGCAGAGGCGGGAGCCCTGTGTCACAGGCTGAACACCCACACCTGGCCCAGGAATCAGAGAAGTTGAAAGGAGGCTCTAAGTCTAAGGGCATGTGGAGCCATTGCAGAACCAGCCACTCCTCACACCACGGAGGTGAGTGAGCTGATCGACAGAGATGTATTTGGGCTACAAAATGACTGGTTTCACTTCCACCCCCCAAATCCGTCACAGGAATCTGCCTGTGGCCCACCCTCATCAGAAACAGACAAGAACAAAATTCAGGGAAATGTAGTTTCCTAGCCAAGCTGACCCATTACTAAGTTTTCACACCTTAATACACGTATCTGTTTGTGTGAAGTCCAAAGTGGTCAGCCAGCTCTCTATCTTAAAGTTAGACCATCTGCAATCCATGGTCTCCGGTATTAATGGGAAAGAGGGGAGCTGCACTAGCTATCAACTGCCTTATCTCAGAAAGTTGTTCCTGCTCACTGTTCATTGGTCAGTGCCCACTCACTCAGTCCTAAGAGGCTGGAAGGGCTGCTAAAGGATGTGCTCTTCTGTGTGACTGAAAAAGAAATGAAGTAGAATTCGCTGAACAAACAGGATGATCTCTGCTATGCAGGTATGATTAATATTCATTTATTAAATCTCGGTAGAGTCTTTGGTATGCTCCGAGAAACTGAGAAACTGAATTTCTCCAGTGACAATATAAAAAATCCTTTTAGTAGTCAGGTGGTTCCCAATATTTTGTTCTTAACTGATTGAATTGAGTTCCCATTTCCTCATCTATAAAATGGGAATGACGGTGTCTTCCTCATGGGTTATTGAAAGGATTCAATTAATATGTGAAAACTCTTGGTGGTTGAATGTTGTTAAATGAGAATAATAGTTAATGTCTGTAGAGAAAACACACACACACACACACACACACACACACACACAGAGCCAGGCGTGACTTTCAGAACAGATAACCTAAAGTCAGACCTGCTGTATGACCAGTGTACTCAGGAGCTGGTAAACCCTTTCTGGTCTGGCCAATGTGAAGTGTGCCCTGCTTTTCCCACTTCAGCCCAAGAGAAGAACCCCAAAGGCAAATAGAGTTTCTCCGTTTGTTATTTTATTAGAAGCATATTTACATTCTTGCAGTTAACTTTGCAGAGAACATTTTACAAAAGCTTTGTATAAAGTTTGGAAACTACATAAAAATAACTTCTATCCTTCATAAAGGGAACATATAAGTTAGTTATACATACTCTGCCATAAACTGACTGAAAAGGAGGAACGGTTTCTTCTGTCCCTTACAGAGGAAACGTTAGCACGGGGCCTGAGGAACACTGCGGGCCTTCTCCGCGATGGGCAGTGCACACTGGCTCAACTGTGAGGCCGGAAGGCCCAACCAGACCCCGTCCAGAACGAACAGGGAACCTGTCAGGGCTCCGGTGGCACTGAGCAGGGAAACAGCAACTCGAACACGATTCCAACGTGAATGGCAAGTCACGTAAGGGAAGGACCAAAGACTTGCCTGAGCCATAAAACCTAATACTCATTCTCACACCCCAGGCTGCAAAAGGCAATGTGTTGTAAACAAAGCCCAAATCAGCCCCACCTGGCCATTCGCCAGTACCGGCCTCCCCTGGCAGAACTGGGTCTACGCTCTGTAGTTACACTGCTGCTGGTCCACATTTTCCAGCACCTGTGCACCTAAGAGATTCAAAAGGGACAATTGTTTCATTTGTTGATACCTGACCAGTGTCCCATGTGGGTCAAATCCGGAAGCAGGCAAGCTGAATGCTCACTAACCTGAGAGGACCATCGCCTTCCCCCGGCCTCCAGAGCATCTTTACTGCATCTGTGAGAAGGGCACCCCCAGTCCCTTCTTTCGAACGGCGACTCTCCCTTTGCAAGATCCAGGAGAGGATTACAGCCAGTGCTAAGACTTTGCTTTAGAAAGACAAAGCTTCGAACCTAACCATAAGGAATGAAGAAGGAGAAAGTCCTCCTGGGGGCGGCATGCACTCTGTCACCAGCAGATTAGCACCCAGACTCCATGTGCCCATATGATTTCTCAAAATCACCTGCAGTTTTCTCTCGTTTCTTTAAAGCAGGTGTCTTCCTGAAGAAGCCATTCATTTATATTTGTTTCAAGTTAGAAATCAAGATGAAGAAGCTTTGTTTGTAAAGAAGCCGAATGCCAGTTTGAGCATTTGCCTTCATTGGGTTATCGACACTGCAGCCTTGGAGATCAGACTCTGGGAGGCCAACTGATGACCCAAAGGTCCAGGATTCTGTCTGAGCTACAGAAGCTTTGCTTCTGCCATGTTCGGGGGGGGGGGGGGGGTAGACACACAAAAAGCATTAGTTTCTCCCTGATGCTTTTGCTTCCTGAGGACTGCCAGACCTCTGAAGTATAAGGCTAGACTCCTGAAATAGGAGGAGCACAGGGCAGAGGCAGACAGCCTTCCCATTTCACCTGGGCAAATGTGAGATGGAAACAGACTGGGTTGTGGAAGTGCTGGGTGGTGAACACACCCATTTGTCCCTGAACACACACTACCACATGGGGGCCAAAAGGAATCACAGACTGTTCACCTTGTGCTCTGGTGCCAACATGCCACATACCAGCGGCTCCACCTGACATACTCAGTGGCTCAGGCAGCAAATGTGCTCCAACCCACCTGGTACGTGGTACGAGAGGCCCAGGGGCTTTGTGTGTGTGTGTGTGAATGTGCTCCAACCCACCTGGTACGAGAGGCCCAGGGGCCCAAGCCCTTTGTGTGTGTGTGTGAGTGTGTGTGTGTGTGTGTGTGTGTGTGTGTGTGTGTGTGCAGGAGGTGGGAGACACAGATGGCATGAAAGACCTGGGACCAGGAGAATGAACAGTTCTGGCTCTCCCCCATTGTAGACATGGCCTCAAGAGGAAAGCAAACTGGGGAAAGTGGAGAAATAAGGGCACCCCCTGAGCAGCTGGCTGTGAGGAGCCATGATTCCTGTCTGACACTGCAGGCAATGGCTGAAGAGCCACCAAGAATTACAGCATATGGACGAGCCCATGGTGACTTCAGCGGCAGCACTGTGCACCCACAGGCAGCAAAGACTGGTGTTTTGGCAAACAGGAGGGGCCTCGAGGCTACAGCACACTCGTTCCTCTTGGACCCTGACCACACCCACAACCCGAATCGCTGACTGCTCGAAGGGGCCTGGGGTTCAAAGAGAACATATATTAAAAGTAGGCGATCCTCCATGAGAGCGCGGAGTCAGGAACACGGGTCACTCCGGCAAGGGGCTGGATTCGAGCTGGTGCGGAAGCGAGAGGGAGGGGTCCTGAGTGACTTGCTCACAGAGAGTGGGAGGGCCCAGAGGCCCGCCAGCCACAGCCCCGAGCGGCTGTTAGGAAGCATCAGCAGAGCTGTAGGGAAAGAACTTGGTGGCCTTGTTTGGGGTGGTGGGGTTCGGGCACTCGGTCTCCTCGTTCAGTTTGAAGAACATCTCCTGCTCCCGCTTCTTCTGGTTCAGATCTTCTTCCAGAGCCTAAGACAGAGAGAGGGTAGATGGAGCTCAGATTCCATGGGACACAGGTCTCCCAACCTCAGGACCCCCACCACGGTGGCCTTCTCTGGGAATTGCCCTCCTGGGCCTTGGTGCCTGGGTCACCTGGTCTTCCCTCTTTCCTTCCCTAGAGCTTATCACCCAGAAAGTAAACACCACCTCCGCCATCCTCCTGCCACAGCCACACAGGAGTTTCCTGTGAGCCCAGGGCTACAGTCTGGGGCAATGCCAGTCTACATGGGGTGTGGGGAAAGCAGGTGCAAATCTGCTGGCAGGAAAACAGCCGGAGGAGCGGAGAAAAGCCTGAGGCAGAAGATGGGGAGAGAGATTTAATAGGGGAGCAGCAATGTGTGTCCCAGCCGGGGCCCTGCCCCACAGAAATCACCAGTTGTTTTCAAAACACAGGAAAACCTTGATATAATGAAGTAATTCAGGGGAAGGGGTGTCTGTTAAAGCCAAAAGTGCATTATATAACAGAGGAGGTTTTCTGAATGCATGTTAAAAAAAATTGACAAATTAGTTTACCTGTTTTTACTTATGTAGACACATATGTGTAATTAAAATTAAGCATGTATGAAGAGTTTAATTCACAGAAAAATTGTCTATATGTATTTCTGTAATTTTACATATACTAAACAGGTCTAGTAAATGTGCATTCACCAGTCACTGCAAGTAAACAAATGCACTTAGCTGGGGCGTGGCTCAGCTCACTCGGGAACATGGGCCAGCACGTGTTAAAACTGCTACAGACATGAGTGATTTGAAATTTCTGGTAATTCACACAGACGCTTGGCTCAAGTTCTCCTTTGCTGGATGTATTAATATCAGTGTTCGTGGCAAGCAAACATATATGCAAGATCGAAGTAGTACTGTTTAAGCGCCTGTAACAGAAGTTACAAAACCCAGTGCCCATGGGAGCCAGCCAGATGATTACATGAGTGGAGAGAGCTGGCCATGAGACAGTAGGGAGTAATGGGGACTGCGTTGCGGTGAAGAGCACCAGCCATGTCTGAAGAGGGCAGCTTTTCTGTTCTAGCTGATGGCTGTCATGTAGTTTGATGGGTCCAGTGTTACCAGAGTTCCTAGGTTTTCAAAAGAAACTGGAAGTCCAGATTTTTTTTTAATTTTTATTGATTGATTTTAGAGAGAAAAAGAAAGGGGGTGAAAGAAACATCAGTCTGTTGTTCCACTTATTTATGTATTCATCGGTTGATTCTTGTATGTGCCCTGACCAGGGATCGAACCCACAACTTTGGCATAGTGGGTCATTGCTCTAACCAACTGAGCTACTCAGGGCAAAATCCAGATTTTAATGTAAAATTTAGTTGGTAACTTTCAAAAAAATTTAAATTGCTATGTATTGGCCAAATCTAAGATCTGTAAGCCAATTTTAGCCCATAGGCCATCAGATGGGACCTCTGCTATAGGAATACCAACTTGATTCTAATAACGACCACAGAGAGTTTAGTAACTTGCCCAGGGTCTCACAGGTAGTAACGGAGAGCCAGGACTTTATCCTACGTCGCTTACTTCAAAGCCTCTTACACACTGTTCTATTCTACCAGCCACATCTCTTCCTCTATGTAACCTAAGGCGGGAGATGACAGCCCTGTATTGGTAAGGGGCCAAACTGGAAATATTTTTGGCTTTGTAGGCAGGCTGTGAGTTCCCTGGCACGGCTTCACTGCAGTTACAGTCCAGTATCCAGCACAGACAATATATCCCTGAACATGCATAGCTATGTTCCAATACAATCTTACTTTCAAATACAGGGGGTAGCCCTAGCCGGTTTGGCTCGGTGGATAGAGCGTCAGCCTGCAGACTGAAGGGTCCCAGGTTCGATTCCGGTCAAGGGCATGTACCTTGGTTGTGGGCACATCCCCAGTAGGGGGTGTGCAGGAGGCAGCTGATTGATGTTTCTCTCTCATCGATGTTTCTAACTATCTCTCTCCCTCTCTGTAAAAAATCAATAAAATATATTTTTTTAAAAAATACAGGGGGTAGGTTAGAGATGGCCCATGGACAGTAGTTTACAAACACCTGCTTTTAGGAACTACTTGTCATTCACATTTACAGCCCCAAAAAGCAAGGCTCAGGGGGGAAGACCCAACTTGTCTGAGGCCGCATTCTAACTATGACCTAAGCAACACTTCATTGACCCTACAAGATATTCTGTATTTACCAAAAGAAATCTGAATTTTTCTAAAAATATCCCACAATGCACAGTCATCTCCCCTGAACCCATACACAGACAGCATCTCAAGGCTGCTGACTGTAATGCGAGAGGGTTAAAGGACATTTACTCCAGAATGGAAATCCCCTCTGGGTCCGTGTTCTAGCAGCAACCCAGGTCGCTAATGATAGGACCATTCTATAGGGGATTCTGGAGAGGCAGCCCTCTCAGCAAAATGCAATGCCAGCTCCTCAAACACACTGTAGTGTCTCCCCGAAGCCCAGGTGTCCCCATGGAGCAATCTGGGATATGAGGCAGTTGCTAGAGGCAACGTAACCCATTCCTTTTCTAACTTTCTCAGGAAGTGCCAAGGGTATACAGAACCCGCAGGTAAGAAAACGGGTTAATATATATTTCCTTTCCAGAGTCAACCTATGCAGGAGCATTACTGATCTGAGTGTCAAGTATCGAAAGTCTCAGCAGGCTGTCGTTACAAAACTGATGCGTGTGGGCCTGCAAAAAGGAAGTGCTGGGACCCTGGCCAGCTTCCAGCCAGAAAGCTCCATTAGCAGAGGGCGGGCAGCCTCACTTCAAGGACTTCCAAGGCCATTACATAGCTGAGGTGAGCAGCGGCCTCCCGTCCAGGCCACAGTTAGAGCAAGCTGAGTTGATGGGTGATGGCAGGACAAACCTCAGGGCTTCCGGCCACGGCACCAAAGAGAATCAGGCAGCGCTCTCTTCAGAGAGATTAGGCGAGTGTAAGGAAGTGAGCATGTCCTTGGCCTGTACCATGGGCTGGTGACTTTCCACATAACACTGTACAGTATTCATTTCGTACATCTAAAGTGACCACACTGAGACTCTGTGAGGGTTAATTTACTTGCCAACCGGGTGAGGCCGTGGTACCCAATTGTTTGGTCAAACACCAGTTGAGATGTCATTGTGCAGGAATTATTTAGATGTGATTAACATTTAACTCAGTAGACTCTGAGTAAAGCACATCACCCTCTATATCAGTGGTTCTCAACCTTCCTAATGCCGCGACCCTTTAATACAGTTCCTCCTGTTGTGGTGACCCCCAACCATAAAATTATTTTCGTTGCTACTTCATAACTGTAATGTTGCTACTGTTCTGAATCGTCATGTAAATATCTGATAGGCAGGATGTATTTTCATTGTTACAAATTGAACATAATTAAAGCATAGTGATTAATCACAAAAACAATATGTAATTATATATGTGTTTTCCGATGGTCTTAGGCGACCCCTGTGAAAGGGTCGTTCGACCCCCAAAGGGGTCGCGACCCACAGGTTGGCGACGCACAGGTTGAGAACCGCTGCTCTATATTGTGGGTGGGCCTCATCCAACCAGTTGAGGGCCCCATAAGGAAAAAGCAATTCTGCCTCCAGACTACTCGAGGGCTCAAGACTGCAACACCAGCTCGTCCCTAGGTTGACGCGACCTGCCCTGCAGACTTCAGGCTTACCAGCCCCTACAACTGTGTGAACCGGTTCCTTAGAATAAACCTATAAATGTGTGTCTTATCTGTATGCACCTCCTAGGCAGACACCTGTGGCACAGCATGGAGCACAGCCTACCTCTGAGCCCCCAGCCCAGACACGGTTACCTTTTTGCGTGGCCGAAGCCTGTCCCGCCATTCCTTCAGGTTCTGGTTATGGCTCTCGTCCAGGGCCTTCAGCTTCTGGGTTTCATGTTCTACCAGGAGGTGACACTTCTCATTCTGGAACAAATTCCAGGCAGAACAGGTAAGACTCTCAGGAGCCAGGAAGCGGGGAGGGGGTGGTCAGGGGTCTCCCTGGGGAAAGGGGCCACCGAAGGGCTTGGCAGCACCAGGACACCTGGTGCTGTTCTTCGTGGGAAAGCTTTGAGCTTCTCCCCATAAGGATGGTGATGAGCTGTAGGTGTTTTGTAGATGTTCTTTATCAAGTTGAGGAAGTTCCCCTTACTCCTAGTTTGCTGCGAGTATTTATCATGAACAGGTGTTGGCTTTTGTCAAATGCCTTTTCTGCATCTGATCGTGTGAATTTCCTTTTTTAGGCTGCTGATGTCAAGGATTACACTAATTGATTTTCAGATGTTGAACCAGCCTGCGATAAATCCCACTTGGTCATGGTGTATAATTCTGGGATTCAGTTTGCTAATAGTTTGTTGTGGGTTTGTGCATCTGTGTTCATGAGAGATACCGGTCTGTAGTTTTCCTTTCTTGTCTGCATCTGGTTCTGGTATTAGGGTCATTAGGACACCCTTTGCCAAAACACAGTGATGGCTGAGAAATCCAGCAGCCTGCCCACTGTGAGGCCCCGGGCAAGGCACTTTCAGCTCATGTCAGAGCTTTACTCCAATCCTGCAAAATAGGACTTGTCACCCGCGCCCACTTTATGGATGTGGGAACTATGGCTGGGGAAGGGGAGGTGATTTGGCCACTGTGTGGCACCCTGGGTCATCAGATGAGAAGCCTTCCCTCTCAGCAGAGTCTCTGTCCCTGAGCTGACTGCCTTGGGGGAATCCGAGGCCACGGGGGGCAGCGGGAGGCCGGTACCTGCAGCTGCTGCAGCTCACTCATGTTGCTCTCGCACTGGGCCGCCATGTCCCGCATCTGGTTCTCGTGTTTTTGCTGCTGCTGCAGCCGCTCTGCCTTCTGCCTCTTCTCCTCTTGCTGGGAAAACTGCAACAGAGAGAAAACTGCAACAGAGAGAGGGGTGGGTGCCTCAGGGACCTCAGGCTGGGCTGGGGGCCCTGTCAGAGGGACTAGTACCCCACAGCACTCAGGCTGTGCCCCCCTCCCCTGTTTTAAGTTCTCCCTCTGAGCCGAGACCCAGCCCCTGCCCTCGAGGCTGGTGGGGACAGGACACTGTGCTGTGACCTGTGCTAGGACAGCGTGTGTACCACGCAGGAGCCACAGGAGCGCCTCCTGGTCTCTGAGCCACGACATGCGAGTGGGGTCATGGTGGATGAGAAGGGGTTTAGCAGCAGAGGAAGCTGCAGGGTAGAGGCACCGCAGTGTGAGGGAACAGGCATGCGCAAGTCTCGCCAAGCTTCCTCTGTCCACCAGAGAGGGGTCCCGGGGAGGTGATGAGGCTTCTGAGCTGTGTGACTTGCACATCTCTTTCCAAGACCCTCTGCTGCACCTTCTATTTTATGTTCGCCAACCTTGTAAGGTAAACCTGACCTGTGCCCGCTCCCGCACACCACGGGCCTACCTGCTTGATCTTCTCGCGCTGCTCAGCAGCGCTGCCCGCCCCGCTGATGTGCAGGCTCTTCTTGTACATGGCCATGCGCGTCTTGCCCTCGCTCCTCTGGATCTTGGGCAGCCGCGCCTTCTCCTGCTGCTGCCGCACCTTCAGCTGCTCCACCATGCGCTGGTTGTAGCGCTGCATCTGCTCCCGCTCCTGAGGGGGACAGGCAGCGGGGCCGAGGTCAGCTGCGCTCCGGGCACGGGGTGTACGGGGTGTCATCAGGAGCCCAGGACCCACCTGGCCCAGAATGCTCAGCAGAGCAAGGCTGTATCATTTCACACCTGCTGATAAGTAACATTGTCTGTTCTCACTTTAAAAATTGTTAATAGTGTGGATTCTTCTAAATGCCCTGCCATCTAATCAATGCTGGCATGCCGTTTCAAAGCTCACATCTCAAAGCAAAATGTACACTGAAACGGATGGTTTATCATTTTGATGGCAGGTGTCAATTCTTATTTTTAGAAGTCTTGATAAATTCCTTCACCTGACACGTATTTGTATTTCAGAACTTGGTACCAGTGTCACCTCCTGCAAGAAGCCTCCCCTGACTTCCTAGCCGGAGTGAGCTCCCGATTCGGAGCCGCCACAGTGGCTTAGGTTAGGAATGACCCACGGCAGCTGTGCAGCCAGACCTCAGTTATCTGTCTGTGTCCCCACTAAGGGGACTAAACCAGGACAGACGACTGGCCACACAGAGCTGGGTCTCACCTGGTCTGGGGACGTGAGGGAAGGCTTCCTGGCAGAGGACATGTTTAAGTTGATACCTGAAAGTATTCTGAAGGAACCCATGGGGAAGAGACAAAGGAAAGAAAGGCGGGGCAAAAGGAGAGAGGAAAGAGAAAAGGGCATGAAAGGGACATGGGTGTCAGAGTCCGAGAGGGAGCTGCTTGGACCATCGCTGCCCTGCATGGTCTCCCCTATTTCTGGCCCCTGGGGCCGAGGCAAGATGTCCGCCAGAACCTCCCCAGGCCTCCCCGTGGCCAGCCTCACTCCTCTGGGAGCAGACGGTACCCGAGTGGTGCCCCAGCACGGTGCGGGCTCCCGCTCTCCCACCCAGAGCCTCACCTTCTCGTGCTTGCGCACCAGCTCGTGCCGCTGGAGGAAGTACTGGTCCTTGAGCTGCTGCTTGACCAGCTGGTGCCTCTCCTGCAGGTGATGCTCCTCCATGTCCCACAGGGCCGCCTCCCGGTCTGCGGAGGACACACTGCCCGGTGAGCTGCTGAGGGCAGAGCCCCACCGGGCCCTCCCCTCCCCTCCCCTGCCACAGCCCAGCTGATGACTGTGCCACCTCATCAGACTACGTGGGAGAGCTGACTGGGCCACCTCCTGGAAACTTCCTTAATACCCACGGGTGAGAGCTCGCTACAGCAAGACGTGTTCGGAGTCAGGAGCCTGAGAAGCCGAGACCTGGGCTGAAACCCAGCTCCATCACGGATTTAGCACAAGAAAAAAGACTGCCCCAGGCCTCAGCTTCCAGCTCTGCCAAATGGGCACAACCGTACCACGGAGGGAGAATTGTCTTCGGGAGACATTTATGTTCCATCTACACGGCACCTCAGCTCCCCGAACGGGCAAATGGAAAACCCTCGGGAAAATGGGTGAGACCCTCCCTGTCCAGTATATGCATTACGCAGGCAATAATATGGCATTTTATCCCTGAGGTCTATTAATCAACACTTTGCTCAGCCACAGGGCGGGGAGCTGGTGTCAGACAGAGCACTTCATGGCCTGCAAGTCACAGAGCAGGTGGCGCTCAGCCCACCGCAAACGGTCTGTCTGCTTCACTGCATTCCTGTCGTGTGAAACCAGTCTGCCCGGGGTAGATGGGAACAGTCAACCCCACCGTCCCCCAGGTAACATGGTTCTTATGCACATCACGGGACAAAGCAAACGGGGCTTTCGGAGACATCCGTGCTCTATTCAGAACGTCGGACATCGAGGACCGCTTTTCTGGTCCACACCGAGTACCAAGCCATCAGAGCCCCGGCTATGGCACCCGCCTGTCAATGGGCCGGAGATGGCACCATGTTTCCTTCTTCACAAAAGCCCACAGGCTCCAAACTCACTTTCACCCACCCAGTTGTTTTCAATGTGGTTCACATAACAGATTTCTAGGCATTTAGAGCTCGCTTTGCACACGCCCCAGAACTGCACCCAACCTCTGCTCCCCGAAAAAGAGATAAAACCCATGGTTCCGAAAGAGCCCTGCTGCCCTTCAGAGCTCCCTACACCAGAGACGCCCCCTCTGAGCGGAGTGCCTCAGCCAGGCACACGCACTGTCCTGGTCCCTCTCCCCGGTGTCCCCCGCCTCCTCCCTCTGGCTGGGCCCCACACCGTTGTCCCTGGAAGGTCTCATGCTACGAGGGACTTGCCAGCATGCAAACCCGCCAGAACGCCTGCGCACAAGAGTAAAGAGCTCGCCTTCCAGGTGAGATCTGCATTCAAGGCCAACCCGACCCCTCATGAACTGCAGCCTCGGCCAAAGAACACTCGCTAAGCCTGTTTGCTCATCTATACACCTGGGGAGAACAGTGGACCTGCCCTGTGTGCCTTGTAGGGGGTGAGGTGAGGTTCAGGGCGAGTAAGGCATGAAAATGGGCTGGCAGAGCAGTCGCTCAGTACGGGACGGCTGTCATAAGAGGCGCTCAGCGCTGTCCGAGCCCCCTGCCACCCCAGGCATCCAGCTCACTTAGTTCCCACCCATCTCCATCAGCGCCTTGTCTTCCCCTCCACGTCTGGAATCACTTCAAGTAGCGCCGATGGTGACGGGCATCTCTGCCTCGCGCCTGACTTCAGCGGGGGTTTTCCTCCCGCTTCACCGCGATGGTTAGTTTTAGGGTGGAGGGGACCCAAGGCTGGATGTCCACCGACAGATTCTAGGCCACCCTGGGCCCGCCCGCTCCAGCGCCTGCTCCCGCGCCCGCTCCAGCACCCGCTCCAGCACCCACCTCGAAGGAGCTCCTGCTTCCGAGTCAGGCACTCGCGCTCCTTGTCACAGATCTCCCGCCTGTTGTCGGCCGTGATCTTCTTCATCGCCAGCTCCAGGTCCTCCTTCTGCTTGGCTAGGAAGTCCCGGTCCTGTGGGGGGTGGGAGGACAGGCCTCTGCTCAGCGCCGGCTTTTATTCTTATGACAGAAGAGAAGTCGGCGTGACCCCAAAGAAAACTTAGGGCATGTCCAGCAGGGAAATGAGACTTAGAGCAGAGCAACCAATGGTGATGTGTGGGCTTTGTACGGACCCTGGTTCAAACAACAAGTAAGAAAAGGGGTGTTTGAGACAACTGGAAATGTGAACACTGACTTGACTGCAACTTTTGTGAAATATTTAAATTTTGGGGGGTGTTTATGGTATTGTGGTTATTTTTTAGAGCTACATGAGATTTTTATACCTATATTCATAGCAGCATTATTCACAACAGCCACGGATGGAAACCTCTCTAGTGTCCTTAGACAGATGAATGGATACAATGTGGAATATTATTCAGTTGTAAAAAGGAAGGAAATTCTGACACATGCTACCACATAAATGAATCTTGAGGACACTATGTTAAGTGAAATAAGCCAGTCACAAAAGAACAAATACTGTATCATTCCACTTATATGAGGCTAAATTTGTAGAGATAGAAGGTAGAATGGTGGGTGCCCAGGCTGGGGAGGAGGAATGGGAAGTTAGTGTTTGATGGGTGTAGAGTTTCAGTTTTATAAGATGAGAGAATTCTGCAGAGGATGGTGCTGGTTGCACAACAGTGTGAATATGCTTACTGCCCGTGAACTCTACACTTGAAAATAGTTAAGATGGCAATTTTACATTCTGTCTATTTTACCAGAGTTTTAAAAAAAATTTTAATGAAAACATGCTCAAAGTCATTAATCATCCAAGAGATGCAAATCAAAACGACAATGAGGTACCATCTCACACCTGTCAGAATGGCTATCATCAACAAATCAACAAACGACAAGTGCTGGCGAGGATGCAGAGAAAAAGGAACCCTCGTGCACGGTTGTGGGAAAGCGAGGGTGTCCTGGACAGAACATGAAGTCTGGAGTCAGACTGAGTTTGAGGCCTCAGCCCCCACTGTTAACTCTTCAGAGTCACCTCTAATTCCCTCCTCTGCAAAGGGAGGATGAAGCCAAACCAGATCATATACAAAGCCTTTGTCAATGTTGACTCTAAATTCATCCGCATTTGGGGGCAGAGGAGACAGGATGTACCAAGAAAGTTAGAGCATGGCCGACAGGCTGGTAAGGCTGGGGCAGAGGGACTGAGTCAAGGGGGAGAGGCTGGCAGGGGCCGGGCCAGACCTGCAGGGCCTCGTAAGCACATGAGGAAGCTGGTCTTATAGACAAAGGTGGAGCCACTGAAGGTTCTCAAGGCAGGGCTGTGGGGGAGGATGACATGATCACACCTGCTGGTGACAGAACTGCAGAGGAACACGAGAGGAAGCAGGGAGACTGGCTGGGAGGAGGCGGTAGCAGTTCCGGCAAAAGATGACAATGGCTAGGGAGTCGCAGAGATGTGGACGAGTTGACGGATCCAGAGAGAGTTTGGAGATTGAAAAAAAGGAAACCATGTTTCAGGAGGTGGTGAGGGACTGGAGGAAAAGGAGGTGCCAGGAGTTCAGGTTTCTGGCCTGACAACCAGGTGCAGGATGGTGCGCTCTCAAAAGATGAGAATGGGACCAGGTCGGGGAGATCGTGGGTTTGATGTCGTTGAGACTCCAAGGTGCCACGTGGACAGGTGGATGTACTGGGTTGATCAAGGGGCTATGACATACCAATAACCCTAAAACAAGGCAGGAGGCACTTAAGGCTTTGGGAGAGGGGGATGTGAAGGGCTGGGGTATCAAGAGATGGGAGAACTCAAGTCCAGCTGGAGCGAGGGCAATCAAGGAAGGCTGCAGGGGAGAGGTGATAACAGGGATGACAAGAGGGCGGGCTGGATTCGGGTGTTCAGAATCATAGACGCGTATTCGAGGGGTAGGGTGTAGGCATAACAGAGAGTCACCATTCAGAGTCTCAACCTGGGACTCCCGAGCCCCTCCGCTCCCTGAGCGAGGGGCAAGGACTCACAAGATGCTGCTTTTTCTGCGCATGCTCCTCCATCTTCTGCTTCATGCTCTCCTTCCGCTGCTGCCTGGGGAGCTTCTCCACCTCGTTCTTGACCTGCAGAGAGTGGCCGGGTCAGGGTATCGCCTCACACTCCCTAAGTCCTGGGCCAGGGACACCGAAGAGTAGGCTCAGGCTTCTAGGCACTGCCCACCCCCTCCTGCAAGCCATTCTGACAGGTGGCACCTACTGGCACATTCCTGACTGCTGACTCAGTTTCCAGACTCCCTAGGGGTAGACAGGTGCTGTTTTTGCTGCTTGGTATTCATCCCCCTTCTGATGACAGCACCTCAGACTCCTTTAGGGCAGCGTTTCTCAACCCTTTTTTTCATTATTATCCCCTCAGAAGCCCTGTTAGACATCTTGTTCCTAATCACCCCCCCCCCCCAAAATATGAATCCCACGGATATACGGTCCATCTCTTAAACCATTATAATATTGAAGCTGTTTTTAACCCCCTTGGTGGTGGTATCACCCCAGCAGGGAGTGCGTGCTTTAGGTACCCCCTCCTCAGTTCCTGAGGTGCAGGTGGCGCTGACACCCCATCCCATCTGGCTCTAGGCTGGGTATATGGTCTACGCTGTCAATCAGCATGGTGCACGGTGAACATGTGGCCCTCTCTGGGCTAGTGAGAGTTCCAGGATGTTGGCTGGAACCATCAGAGAAAAGCTGCTTGCTCTCCGGCCTCTGGGATTGCTAAGCTGGGAGGATGGAGGGCAAGGTGGGCCACCCTGGAGGGGTCTGCCTGAAAAAATTAACACCGGGAAACAGTGCCAACTATATGCTGTCTCTTAAGAAACCAGCATTAAACATGTAGACAGGTTTAATTAAAAGGATGGGAAAAGATTCTACTGAAACACCAATCAACAGAAAGCAGGACTGGCTATCAGACAAAGCAGACTTCAGAACATGGAGTATTATCAGCAATAAAGAGGGACAGTACATAAAAAGGACAGGTCAGTTCACTAAGCAGATAGGACAATTTTAAATAACAAAGAACTTCAAACGCAAACAAAAAGGGACAAACTGAAGGAGAAATAGGTAAATCCCCAGTTATAGTTGGAGACATTACACTCCTTCCTCAGTAGCCAATAGAGCAGGTGGATGGAAAGTGAGTAAGGCTGTAGAAGGCTGGAACCACACTGTCCATCAGCTGGACCTACTGGACATATGGAGCACTCCACCCAGCAGCAACAATATACATCCCCTCAAATGCACATGGAACATTCATTGTCATAGACCACATCCTGGGCCATAAACAAATGTATGTACATTTTTAAAAACTGAAAATTTTAAACATATTTAATCATAATGAAATTAAACGAAATAATTAACAGAAAGATATGAAAATCCAAAAACATTTCAAAATTAAACTTTGAAGCAAACCTTAACCCACAGATCAAAGAGGAAGTTACATAGGAATTAAGATATTAATCAAATTGAATAAAAAAAGATGCAACATATCACAATTTATGGAATGAGGTTAAGGCAGTGCTTAGAGCAGGGGTCCTCAAACTACGGCCCGCGGGCCACATGCAAATACAAATATTGTATTTGTTCCCGTTTTGTTTTTTTACTTCAAAATAAGATATGTGCAGTATGCATAGGAACTTGTTCATAGTTTTTTTTTTAAACTATAGTCCGGCCCTCCAACGGTCTGAGGGACAGTGAACTGGCCCCCTGTTTAAAAAGTTTGAGGACCCCTGGCTTAGAGGAACACATAGCATTACATGCAGACATTAGAAAAGAATAGTCTCAAACCAATGATCTAAGCTTCAACATTAAGACACTATAAAAAGAAGAGCAATTTAAACCCAAACCAGATATGAAAGCAGAAATCTATAACACTGGAAACAGAAAATCAATGAAACCAAAAGCTGGCTCTTGGAAAAGGTCCATAAAACAAACCTTTAGCCAGAGTGACAGAAAGAGAAGAGGGAGGAGGAGGAGGAGGAAGAAGAGACTAGGACACAAATTATCACAAGAGGAGGAAAGAGAGAACATCACTACAGATCCTACAGCTATGTACAGGATACTACGGAATACTATGAATAGCTTTATGCCAATAATGTAACCACTTAGATGAAATAGACCAATTCCTTGAAAGAAGCTACCAAAGCTTTCACTGAAGCCAAGCCTGTGCCCCCGGCACTAGAGCTAGGAACATGCTTAGCCTCCGCTTCTCCCTCCACCCCCCACGTTCCAGGATAAGGAGACTAAGGTATTCGCCTCGGGCACAGAAGGGAAAGCCAAAAAACTCAGTAAGCAAGATAAATAACATCTTAAAAACAACATCCATGACAAAAAATCATGAACAAAATGTCAAAATTTTAAGTGCAGACGAGATCCAGCCCTACACGTGAAGGACTCAGCCTCACTGCCTCGCCTCAGTCCTGGTCCTGTCGGATCCCGTTTTTACTTTAAATAGCCGATATTCTGTTCGTTATGAAGGTGTTGCTCAAATTTTTAT
The DNA here is from genome assembly GCF_000147115.1 of Myotis lucifugus. Classification (NCBI taxonomy): domain Eukaryota; kingdom Metazoa; phylum Chordata; class Mammalia; order Chiroptera; family Vespertilionidae; genus Myotis; species Myotis lucifugus. Next base: position 343,159 of record NW_005871594.1, on the reverse strand, counting down.
TTTAAACCATTGCATTAGATTATTATGCCTTGATTCCCGAGTTTATTTGGCACCTGAGGTGAGTGCCTCACTGGTCTTACCCCAGCCCCAGCCCTGCTCCCTCAGGTCCCTTGGCGACACCAAATGCATGCCCATCACAGTGCAGTCTGGGAGCTGGGAGCTGGGCTCTGAGGCCCCCCCACCCCGGCCCGTACCGTGGACCCCCCCCCCCCAGAGGCTGTCCACCCACTGTTCCCATCTGGAGATTGGGAATGGCCTGGGTTGGTGTGCCCACCCTGGGGGCTTCCACCTCCTGTCTCCCTCCTCCCTCCTGAGAGTCTAGGAAAGCACAGTGTCCCAGCCTCCCCGTGTCTGGCTCACCCAGGCGGGTGTGGGCTGTTCTTTGGGACCCCGGGGCAGGCTGAACGCCGCCTCCCTCCCCTTGTCTCAGGAACCTCTCCCTCTTGGCCACCTCCCCCTTCCAGCTGGGTGGGGGGAAAGGGAGAAGGCTGCATGGGTACAAACTCAGACTCAGGAACTGCTCTTCTGGGAGAAAAGAGCATGGGGCATGGAGGACACGCGCGTTTGCCCACCCAGCACCCACGCCCCCTGCTGGTGACAGCATCTCCAATTCCCCAAAACGCCATCCTTCCTTCTCCCCTGCTCTCCCAGCTGGGAGTTGGGAAGCTGGGGGTGCATAGGAAACTGCCCGAGACCCGAGTCCACGCAGAGGAAAGCAGAGCCCGGTGACACAGGAGTGGCTCCTCCTGGTGCGGCCGGGGCACGTCGATCCAGACATACCTGGACGGGGCTCTGCAGGAAAAGGAGCTCCCCCAAATTCCCTCTGTGCTGAGGCGAGGCTGAGCTCAGGTTTCAGTCGCTTATGACCTAGAGGGTCCTCGTCTGCCTGGACACCCGGCCTCCGCCCAGCACTCGCTCACCTCCTTCTTCATCAGCTTGAGCTGCTCCTGGAACCGGGTGTAGTCCCGCTCCTGCTCCAGGCGGATCCGCTTGGCCTCGTCCCGGCGGCGCACAGCGTGGTCCTGCTCCATCTTCTCTACCTGCTGCTTCTGCTGACGCTCCAGGTTCTCCAGCTCCGTGTCAAAGAACTTCTTCTTGGCCTGCAAGGAGCGGAGAGAAGAGTTCAGCAAAGTCACTTTATAGGTCGCTGGGAGGAAGATGGGGAGCAGGATGGGAAGAGCCCGGAACTTGTCCTCAGGCCTGGGCTTAAATCCCAGCTCCATCACCTCTTCTCTGTGTGGCCTGAGACAAGCCGCTTAACCTCTCTGAGACAAGTCTCTCTTTCCTCATGTGCAAAAGAGAGGACAGACCGTCTACCTTGCAGGTTCCTGCCTGGTGCTCAGCACAGACTAGTTTCCCTCTAGAGATGTTCCGGTGTGACTCAGAGAGGCTCTGAGACCTTCGTGTAATTCTATGGTACAAGTCAAAGCCTAATGAGACCAGGAAACCAGGGGAACTGGACAACGGTGAGGTACTCGCCGCTGCGCGATCACCCCCACTCTGCAGCTTCTGCTTAAAGAAAAACGGAAGCAAGCAGCCCTCCCGGGGCCCATCTTTCCTCGCACTCACGTTGATTTCTTGTTCAAAACGTTTATGCATCTGCTCCAGCTGCAGCTCGTGCTTTCTGCTCAGCTGGTTCTGGTTCCGATGCTCTTCTTTCTGGAGCAGCCGCAGCTCTCGGAGTTCCTGGCGCCTGAGGGTTAAAAGGTGTGGACACCGCAGTCAGAACATGGCCTCAGAGATCCCAGAACTCACAGCGAGAGGCACTGAAGGCTGGGGGTGGAGCAGCACCACGCTGGGGCAGAGGCAGGGTTAGAACTCGGGCTCCATTTGACATTTATGGGCGGACAAAACATTCACAACCTTAATATGTAAAGAGTACTTACAAATCAGTAAAACAGGACTATCCTAAATTTAAACAGTGACACAGAACATGAACAGACATGAAACAAAAGACAAATGTTTAAATAACGTATATAGATATGAAATGTAAATTAAAAAGGAATGCCATTCTGATGAACTAAACAGGTGAGATTATAGGGGAAATTGAGACTTTTGTAACCTGCTGAGGTATAAATTGGTACAACATTCCTGGAGGACAGTTTGGCAATAAGTTTATGCCCTTTGAGATAAAAGAGTTCCACTTGTGGATAATATTCTAAAGCAGCATTCACACATGCACAACAACAGTGAACAAGGATATCAGTAACAGTCCCTCAGTATAGGTCTAATTAAATGAAAACATATCCATCTGATGTAATTAAAAATCAGGTTTTAGAAGATAATTACATGGAAAACCATCTATTAAAAATGCAGCAATTCTTTATGACAGAGACGGGATGATCTCTGTTGACAGGTGGATCTATTAGGCAACCCTACCATGTGGGTGGGGAAAGAGTGTATGTGAGTGCACAGGGGTATGTGAGTTTGTTTTCCTATCTGAACACTGTATTTCTGGAAGGATTACAGCAAAAAGTAGCAACACCAGGAGGGGACTGGGCACCTGGCAGAAAAGTGAACGAGGGAGATTTTTCACTGTTTACCCTCTTTTTCTGAGTTTTGAACCATATCCTATTTCCTATTTACAACGTACACCTTAATTTTGTAACCTGTGTATTGCCAGTGTGTATATTCACAGAAAACACCGGCAGGATAAACCCCAAAATGTTTACTGTGTCTCTTTCTGAGCAAGTCCATTGAAAACTGGTATGTGTCGTTTATATAATCAGAAAAGAGGAAGAAATTAAAATGATGGGGGAAGAACTGGGCCTGCGACTGAATCGGGCTCTCCGGCAGCTGTGTCCTGTTCTCGCCCAGGGTCTGCAGGCTGCTCCACGGGGTCCCCACCGACCCCTTCCTCGCAGCTCGGAGAGGGCAGAGCTGCTCGGGGGGCCCAACAACCGCTGCAGGAGGAGAGGCCACATCTGGGGTCCGAGGGACCGAGTTCGAATCTTAGCTCTGCCGACTCTGCAGCTGGGCGCCCTCGGCCTCCCTCAGCCTTGCAGGCGGCTGTAACGTGGGGCAGATCATCTCTACCTGTCAGCTTCTTGGAGGGGTAAATGAGGTGATACCTGTACTGCCAGCCTGGCACACAGCACACACTCCCTCATGGTGACTTCTCGAACGACAATGAGGAAGCAGAGCCAAAGGCCTCTGGGAAAAGCAGGGACATGTGTACAGCCGCGTAGAGGAGCTTCGCTGAGCCTCTGCCCTCCCGCCGGGAAGGAGAGGGCAGGAGGCGGCTTTGAGAGTCTTAACAAAGAAATGGAAATCTTGCCTCAAGAGAAACAGGCTTCCAGAACAACTGACCAAAAGACAAAGGGATCAACAGCCAGCCTCTGACATCACCTCCTGCCCCGCCCTCTCTCACAGGGAAGGCGGGCAGACAGGCAGGTGGCGGAGGAAGGAAACAACCAGCACCCGCAGTTTGGGGGGAAAACAGAAAGAACGCGGGCCTAGAAGCCTCAATCTGGGGGAGTGTGAGTCAGTCCCGTGGGCCTGACGCCTGCCTGCCCAGTCCTCCGGAAATGCCGGGACCCGGGGTGACGAGGGCTGTGGCCGGCTGGGGATGACCAGCGCCTTCCACCCCTGCGGCCTGGCCGCCTGGCCACGCTGGCCGGCTGCTCAGACCTCAGGACCACAGGCAAACAAGAAAGCCTTGTGGCTCGAGAGCACCTCTCCTCCACCTCGGCTGGTCTCCCCTTCCGAGCCTGGGCAGCACACAGCTCCTCTGCTCAGGCCAGACGGCATCGCTTCTCGATGGGGTGGTGAGTCTGCAGTTTCAACCCCAGAAACCTAAAGCTCCCGGAGGGGAGGTGGAGAGCCAGCCCCTGAGGTCTGAAGCCGGAGGAGTGCAAGTCACCTCCCAGCGGACCATTCAAGCAGGTGGTGGCATCCCGACCACAACCGGTCCCTCCCCAGTGGCCCAACCCACACAGATGACACCAAAGCGTGTGTGTGTGTGTGTGCGCGTGTGTACACAGATACGCCCCAGTGACGTCTGCCTCCGTCTCCTGCTTCCTACAAGGGACAAGGGACCCCAGGCAGCCCGAACTGCTCGCATGTGGCTTTGGGCTGTTTGAGCTTTTTAAAAACATGAATGTGTTTGATGGTCTAGAAATGTTCTCTAAACCAAAAGTGAATTTACCTGCACAGGCCTGGCCCCAAGGGGGCTCCGGGGCTCCAGGGCCTCCTGCCTGCTAAGCCCCTGCCCCAAGCTCAGCAGCCCCAGGAAGCTGCACGTCCGGCGGAAGCCTCCAGAATCCTCCCTCCGCCAGGCCTGGCGACAGCCTCAGCTCCACCCCTCTCACCTGGGTGACCGGGGTCGGTGACTGGCCTGCCAAGAAGCAGTCTCCTCGTTTACAAAATGGCGAGACGGGGTCTCCCTGAGGAAGGCTTTCGGGGCCTGAACACCTTAGACGTGCAGAGATGGCTCCTAGCAGATGGCTTCTCCCCACACCAGCTCATGGGTTTTGCTCCAAAATGTACGTGGTTTCTGACCACCTCTTCCGGCCGCTGTCCTGAATGGGGTCTCCTCTACAGCCCAGCCTCACCCCCCAGCCAGAGCCACCTTCCACACGGGGCACGAGAGCTGCGAGCTCTCCAGCTGTTTCACTCCCGCTGGGGTAACACCCACACTCTCCCGCCCTGACCTACAGGCCCTGAGGACTCCGGGGACCACACCCCAGCCCTGTCCTCTCAGCTCCCGAGCCAGCCGAGCGATCAGCCCGCGGGCTGCTGGTGGCCAGCTCCTCTCACCCTGCAGGTTCTGTTCAGGGGGTTCCCTCGGAGCAGCCTCCCCCAGCCCAGGCGCTCACTCTCATCACCCCTTACTTCCTGCACATGAACCACAACTGGGAATTACCTTGTGTGCTGGGTGTTGGCCCATTGGGTATACGTTCTACAAAGCCAACAGCCCCAACTATATGGGTCACCATGTCCCCCAACCTGGTGGGTGGGTGGATACATGGGTGGGTGGACGGATGATGGATGGATGAATGGACAGAAGGGTGGGTGGGTGGAATAGATAGATGGGTGAGGGAATGGGTGGGCTGGGGAGTGCAGCATCTCAAGCAAAAGCAGTTTCCTTTTGTCTCATTGATCCTTCACTTCATGCTGTAGACAGCTCTCTCACCCACCCAACGCCTGTCCCTCCACCCCACCCCACCCCACCCCGTTAGCTCCCTCAGCGTCCCTATCCCCAGCTTGCCTGAGAAATCTCATCTCCTCGTCCTTCTTCTCATCTTCGCTGATGATCTTGGAGGTGGTGATGCTCACCTCCACGCCGTCCACCACAAACTTGCGTGTCCTCTTGAGGGTTTTATTGTGCAGCCTGGAGTCCTGGCAGGGCAATCATTAGGCAAAGCTCAGCCTTTCAGCGAAGAGTCTGTGGGTGGCGCGGTGTGGCCGCACACCCAGGGAGGACGCGGCTGCCCACCATCCCTTTACTTCAAGCTTCTCGACCCAGGGCTGTGAGTGTCTGAACTTATTACCCCCATCCCCCTCCCTGATCTTGGCCTTCAGACACGGCCCCATGCCGTCCCCCCCTAGCGGCCAGCACTCTCACACACACGGGACATTTCTAATCCTCTACCACCTACTGGCTCTATGACCCTGGGCAGGTCCCTTGTCCCGTCAGCCTCAGCTTCCTGGTCTTGTCGGAGGAGAAAAGCAGTGCTTGCCTCCCAGGTGGTTCAGTGAGAAAACGCGGGGCTGTGCACAGCGCCGGCTCTTGGCAACTGTGCAGCACTTGGTGTTTGCAGGCCAGTCTGGTGTTCACAACACCAAAATCCAGAGCCCGAAAACCACGTTCAAAAGGGATTTGGCAGCCAAGCCTGATCTGACCTGAACTCCAGGGGGCCACACCCGTCTGGAGGCACCAGGAGCTTATTCATAATCTTTATCTTTTCCTGTGAATAATCAGCATTTCTCAGGCTGGCAGAGCACCGCCCAGACTCCGGGAGCTGTTCACGGCCCTCGGCCAGTTCTCCCGAGTCCGATGCCGCCCTGCGCCTGCACTGGAGTCCGCAAGGTCGCTCCCTCTAACCTCTCAGCTGGCTTCCGCCCTCCTGCTGTGCCCAGCCCTGCCTTTCCACCTGCCCTGGGGCCCCCAGCCCAGAGGGGGAGCGGAGGGCCTGGTGTTCCCCTCAGTCAGTCCCTCGGTCGCTCGGACCCGGCTCCTGCTGTCAGGATGCAGGGGCTCTGGACATCATCACACTGAACAGCCACCCCGACCCCTCTCCTCACAGTGTCCAGCTCACGTGTCCTAGGACTCAATTCCCGATGGTCACAGGGCCCCCGTCTGAGGCAAGGCAGCCCCGCTGGCCTCATCAGAACAGCGTGCCCCTGACTCCCTGCCATCAGCCAGTGGGAAGTGCTCGCAGCGTCCTCGGGAAGGGGAGGCCCCTCCTCTGGGGGATGGCTCTTCTCCACTCCTTCAGTCTCTTTAACAGTGGTTCTCAACCTTCCTAACGCCGCGACCCTTTAATACAGTTCCTCATGTTGTGGTGACCCCCAACCATAAAATTATTTTCGTTGCTACTTCATAACTGTAATTTTGCTACTGTTATGAATCGTCATGTAAATATCTGATAGGCAGGATGTATTTTCATTGTTTGCGACCCACAGGTTGAGAACCGCTGCTTTAAGAGGAGGAGAGACAGGCTCCTGTCCTAGGATGGGCCCGAGGCAGCGACCCATCGGAGCTGCTGCCTGCCCTTGAACTGGCGGCCTCAGCACTGCGCCTCCTTCCTGCCGCAGAGCCATGTGCAGTGGCTGCTTCAGTCCCTTCCCGTTGGCAAGTAGTTCTGACTTTCTACTGTGTGTTTTCACCAAGTAAACAATGAAAGGAAAAACCGAAGATACAGGAACTTCCCTAACCTCGGCCTTGGTTGGAGGGGGACCCTCAGTGTGGCCCAGGCAAGGAAGTGACCGGCGGTGACAGTGAGGGCGAGAGCATCCCCAGACCTGTCGGAGCCGCCAGCCCTCCGGCCACCGGAGGACAAGCACGAGGCCACAGCCCCAACGGGAAGGCAGAACGGCATGCGGGGCTCAGAGCCCAGAGCGTGGGTCTCCCCAGCCCCCAGTGCCCACCTGAGCCTCCGTTAGCTCATCTGCACATGGATGAAGGGGCCTCCTTCGTTTTATGTTGTTTTTGAAAGCACTTTGCAGTGCCAGGCCCTCAGGCACAGCGGTCCTCCCAGAAAGGCCACTGAGCTGGGAGACAGCCTGAGCCCACTCCCTTTCACTGACTCCACCGCCACCACAAACAAGGGATCTTCCACTTCTAGAACCCTCGCCCCGATTTCACCAGGGCCTCTAACCAAACCCAATTTAAACGGAAACCAAATTGAAACTTAAACCCAAATGAACTGTTGCTATGACTAAATCCCAGATGAACTTGGATATTTTGAAGATTAAACTGAGTCGAACTAAAAGCCCCATTCCAGGGAGAGAGACGGAAACATCAGTGACGAGAGAGAATCATCGATCGGCTGCTTCCTGCACGCCCCACACTGAGGATCGAGCCCGCAACCCAGGCACGTGCCCTGACCGGAATCAAACTGTGAACTCCTGGTTCCTAGGTTGACGCTCAACCACTGAGCCACGCCAGCCGGGCAATAAAAATATCTTTTTAAAAAAGAAAAGAGCAATCCTTGTGAGCCACTTAGAAACGAAAGGCGCACCAGATGCTTTCAGAAACCCACACGGAGCCGAACATCCTGCTCCCAGCCTGTGCGCCACACGGGGCGTTACCTTGATGGACAGAGAGCCCGTCTCTCTGTTCAGGGACAGGTCAGCCGACAGGGAGGTGCTGTAGTCCATGCTCTCGGAGGTGGACAGGCTGCCACAGTCCGAGTCCCTCTTGGAAGGAGAGGCCGGGGCGGGGAGCTCCAGGCTGCCGTTGGCCAGCTTCTCGCTGCCCAACGTCTCCAGGGCGCTGCTGACGGGACGGCTCTGGCTTGTCTTCCGGGGCCGGTTGGCGGTGGGACTGAGGTCCCCAGCCTGGTCAGCCCCCTGCTTCTCCTCAGGCACCTGGATGCTGGCGCCCATCGACACGGGCCGGGACTTGCGGAGAGGCACGGGCACTGCGAGGCCATTCTCATTCCCAGCGGCCACATCCGGGGGCTTGGTGGTCTGGAGGGAACTGTCCCCAGAGGGCAGGCTGGGCCCGTTCTCCCGGTCCTGAGGCTGGCTGGGTGGCACTGGAGTGACAGGTGGCTCCTGGAGAGGCTTGTTGGCATCGAGGCTCACCTGACTCACCTCGGAAGAGGTGCGAGTGTGGTCCCCTAGGGGCTAGAGGAAAAGAAAAGACAGTCAAGGCCACGCCGCTGTCTGTACAAGGCAACAGCCAGAAACACAGACGCCGACAGGGTGACGTGGGCCCAGGCCGAGGAGATGAGTAGGTATCACTTCCGGCAAGCCACAGTCCCCACCACTCCCGACTGCCTAACCAGCAGCCACAGGACCACTTGTTTTGAGGAACAGGAGTCTCCTGATTGTCTCAAATCTTAGTTTACTGCCTGTTACTCTTCCTAGGAGTGCAGGCAACTGTGGCCAGCAGCTACTCAGCTCCAGCCGATGTGACAGTGTGGGAAAGTGGGTCCCCTCTGGCCAGACCTTCCAAATTTTCAGGACAAGCCAGAATCTGGACTTTCACATGACAGCTCCTGATTTTTAGATGGCAACTAGTTAAAGGCTTTTTTTAAATTGCATAAAATCCAAAATTACCCAAGACTAGATTCCACCTACCAGCCACTAACTTATTTTTTTCTTTTGATTTCAGAGAGAGGAAGGGAGAGGGAGAGAGGGAGAGAGGGATAGAAACATCAATGAGAATCATTGATTGGCTGCCTCTTGCACGCCCCCAACTGGGGGTCAAGCCCCCAACCCAGGCATGTGCCCTGACTGGGAATCAAACCTGTGACCTCTTGGTTCATGGGTTGATGCTCAACCACTGAGCTACACTGGCCGGGCCAGCCACTCAAGTTCTGTTTCATTTTTAGAACTTTTGGGGGGTGGAAAGTATTGGAAATTTTGCTGTTAAGAAACAGAGCACTCATTTATCTAAATAAAATCTAAATGTTCAGCCTAATGAATAAAGTGAGCACCATGTAGCCACCATCCAGGTCAGGAGTGGAACTGTGCCCCGCCCCAGAGGACCCCTGCCCAGACCCACCCTTCCCCTTGACATCATCGCTGTCCTGACTTCAGTCTCTAAGTGCTGTCGGTCGGTCTGCCTGTTTTTAGACTTATATTGATGCACTCACAATTCCCTTGGGCTCTGACAACCTTGTTTTGACCTTGCATATGGAAGCTTCCAGAAGCAACTTCTTCAACACCCAGAGCAAGGGATCAGAGCTCAGATCTGATCCTGTCCTCCCACACCAACGCCCAGCTCCTGCCTCACGAGGTCCAAGGCGCCATCTGTACTGGGGAGTGAACGTCCTCCCACGGGCCTCCCCAGCCGACCAGACCCGCCATCCATCAACGCAGGACAGGGCCCGCCCACAGGCATGTTCACTGGCTCACATGGTTTTAATATTTAAATTAGCTTTCCTTTAAATTTAAATCCAGCCAAGTGCTAAGCTGCAGGTGGGTTACCACCGTGCCCAGACACGGGTCCCCTGGGCACTCGGGGAAGCCGGGCGGGGCCTGTTGCCTCTGACCACGTGCAGCCTGTACCCAATTACACTCAAAACAGGCTCGTTGTGGGTGTGAGCCACCACGGGAAAGGCTGGGAAGCAAAGAGCCAGCAGCCACCTGTTACAAATTGGGACCTCGTGGAAATCTAGGCTCCTGGTCTTCCCTGAAAATTGACGGGATCCACCAACACGCCCTGGCCCACGTGCCGGCTTATGTAACCTGTGGCATGGGAGCCTGTGACCTCCAAGCTGGGGAGACACAGAAAGGAATCCTTCCTGCTCCTCTGGGCGCCCCCCTCACAGGAGCCAAGGCCTGCGGGGGGCCCGTCCCTCCCCAGCACTCATTCTTCCGGGCCTTACCGAGGTGGCATCCACGGAGTCCTCCTCCTCCCCCTCCTCCCGGCCGTCTTCAATCTCCTCCATCACCTCGGCCTTGGCCTCGGCCACCAGCTCCCGCAGAGCCTTGTTACTGGTGACGCCGCTGACGAAGGGATGCTGCGGGGACAGGACACGGGATTAGCCCACCTGGGCTGGGGCGAGGAGGGCAGGCAGAGGGACACCCAGAGGAAGCTCAGAAAGTCCTGTGTGTGGCGGAAAGAGGGCAAATCCCGACTCTGCCCATCACCGGCTGTGACACGGAGCGTGTCACTCACCCTCTCTGGGCTGCAGACACCTCACCTCTGCAGTAGAGATGATGCTGCCAAACCCACCGGGAGGTCATGGCCATTAAAAAGCTAATTCCTACAGAGGTGCGCGGCCGAAGTGGAGCTGAAGCAATGCGGGGGGGCGAGGGGGGGCGGTCTGTTTGCATAGTGTTTATTTTCTTTAAAAAGGGGGGCTAGGTTCACAAATCGCCAATATTCCCCGTATGTTTCACATATCTAAGACCCGGAGTGACCACCACCCCAGACAGAACACCCCCCTCACCTGGAAAAGGTCCCTGTCCCCCCGGCAGTGAACACCAGACCCCCCTCCCCAGCTCAGAGGTGTCCTGCCCGCCTGCTCTTCAGCGTCACATGGACAGAGTCCGCCACCCCCTGTGGCCGAAACTCGGGCCCCCTCCTTGCCGTGTGCACTGGCGAACTGTCCCTTCTGTGACCCTGTGCCGTGTTTACTGCGTGACTATGTCAGCTCGTTCATGCACTCGTTCCGCGGCGGACGGACATGTGTGTTGCTTCCTGTTTGCGGTGCCTGTGAGTAAAGCTGCCGAGAACACACTGGCACGTGTCTGCGGTGGACACGTGTGTCTGCAGACGTGTGTGGCAGTGTGTGCATTCCCCTCCGCCGCTCACAGAAATGTCACGTCTCACAGGCCTTGCAAAACACCGATGCTGCTGGGGCCTCAGCAGACGTTCAGTCCCGAGGCGGGCGGGCTGGAGGGCGAGGGGGGGCACCACCAGCTCTGCGGGGGGCGCTGGGAAGCCACGATATGGAACTACCTGTGTCTCCCAGCCAGGTGACCCCCCCAAGCCTGCCTGCACCTGGGCGCCCTCACCAGGGGGCAGGGGATGTGCCCCACCCGCCCTCGCTCGGGAAGAGGCAACGAGCCCATGGCAGCCTACGCTAAGCTAAGCTCTGACGTGTCTTCTGTATCTCAGGGATTGCTCATTTCTCCTGCGGCCTTTTCTGTCTCCCGCCGAGTCCCTCTGCCGGGACATTTTCCAGCCGCGGAACGGAAATTCCCGGCTCGGGTCAGGGCTCCGCGTCTGCCAGGCGGGGATGGAGGACAGCTGTCCCTTCCCAGAGGAACGTCCTGGAGGCCGGAGGTGCAGGCCAGGAGGTGCCGGCTCACAGGAAACAATTGGCCCCCAGCGGCCAGGAGCTCCTGTGCTGACAGTGACACAGCCCGCCCCCCCTAACCCCCTCTGGCTGGACCGCCCGCCTCCTCCCAGCACTGCCCCACCTGACCCCACAGGACCAGGAAAGGAGGCCTCTAGTCAAATACACACAGGGACCTGCGGGGACTGCCGGGCCCTCTAGCAGACAGGCCCCACCGTCCCACCTGGTCTCTCTCCATTTGGTTAGTAATTCTCCTCAACATGTCAAACATCCACGAGCCTAGTGCTTCATCGTGAGGCTACGCTCTTTCTAGAACCTTCTCGCTTAATCCTCACAGCCACCTTGCAAAGGGGACATTGCTGTAATCCCCACCTCAGAGCAAGAACCAAGTCAGAGAGGGCAAGCCACTCGCCCCGGGAGGCGCAGCAGGAAGGGATGTGAACCAGGACTTCCCACTCCGGCCCACACACTGTCAGGGTGCTGCCCTCCCAGAGGGGCGCGGGCATTTCCCGCCTGTCCAGCTCGGCGCTGGGACCTAAGTGTGTCCGTGTGACCGACAGCCTGAGCCTGGTGCTGCCCTCGCGCCTTCTCTCCGCCTCCTGCTGCTCTAACAGGTCACGGTGGTGAGCACGCGGCCTGAGTCCTGCGTGTCCTCTTGGGAACCATCGAATCCAGGGCGGACACACCACTCCAATCTCATCTCCAATCCCCTGCGCTCACCCGGCTCCTCGCCAGGCCTCCTGGCTCTTCCCGGCTCATGCCACACGTGCTCACCCCTGACCTTGGCCTCCGCGCTGGCCTGGCCCTCGCCGCCTCTGGGTGTTGCTCACACAGAAAGCCCTCTGTGTCCTCCCTCTGCAGGAGCACCACCCCGCCGGCCGCCACCGCCCGTGCTGTTTTCTCCAGAGCCTTCGTCTCCCCTGCCCAGTGCCCATCTCTGCTCGTCTGCCCGGCGCCCCACAGGACACCAGATCCGTGAGGACCGGCTGGGGGCCCCCTTCCTGGCCGCCCTCCCCGCCCGGGAGCCGGCGTTTAGGAGGCGCCCAGGAGCGTGGTTTGCTGAGTGAGTGGTGTGCACTCAGCCACCTGGGCTGGGCGAGGAAGGCATCGGCCCCAGGTCATGGCCGATCTCTCCGTCGCTCCCAAGGAGTCAGCAGGCGCCGCCCGGAGAGGAGCCTCACCTCC
>NW_005871594.1:325844-329669 GCF_000147115.1 Myotis lucifugus | reverse complement strand
GCACATCGCCAACTTAGGGGGGCCTCCTGTACCAACCAAGTGACATCAGAGGGCTAAGCACCTGGCCTCCGCCGGCGCTTCTCGGGGACTCGGGGTCAAGGGCCAGCACTTCCCGAGTCACAGTTTGCATCACTGTCCATCCCACTGTCTCGCTGAGATGTCTTCAGACAGAAAGACGCCCTCCAAGCGGCTCCGGGCCACAGCCTGCTGCAGTTCCCGATGCCTGCCACAAGGTGGCAGCCACAATCCAGAACACAGTCCTGGGGAGGGTGGGTGGGTGGGGGCAGAGGGGAAGGGGCCCAGAAAAGACAGGACAGGAAGGGCAGTGGAGAGAATACAACAGCCCGGGAGAGAAGGGACAGGAGACAGAAGGAGGAAGAGGAATGAAAGGGCAGAGAGAGAGAATAAAAGGGTGAGTGATAAGCAAGAAGGAACCGAACTCCACAATGGGAATTAATGCACATGAAAAACAGAGTAGTTAGCTGTGGGTTTTTTCCCCAAAGGGATAGTTTTGGAAAAGCAGGAAACGCCATGGACTAGAGGAGTCCAGGGAGACTTCACACGGGGGCAGGAGCTGAGCTGGGTTATTCACCTCCAGCCCCAGCCCGGGCCCACAATCGCTACTTGCTGAACTAAGCACGAACTGAACCATTTTGGGGGGAATTCCAGTTACAGTGCTGTCAATGGAACATGTCCTCCGTGCACCAGCCCATTTAACCCTCACAATTACTCCCTAAATGGGTGCTATTATGTGTCCGGTTTTACAGATCAGCAAACTGAGGCACAGGGATGTGGTGGGGACCGGGCTCAGACCTCCTGTCCTGAGGTCACCAGCCAGAGGTCACTTTGGGGAGTCTGAGGCTTCACACTGTGTCCACCATTCCCTCTCCAGAAGCCACCTGACTCACCAGTAAGGCGTTCCGATGAAGGAATCTCGTTTCTGCAGAGTTTTCAGATTCTTGGCAGACACACCAAAGTCAGCTGCAAGACACAAACCTCAGATAGAGTATTCGGCACACATTCCCCACCCACGGCCTGGGTGTGGTTTCGGAGACACCCGCTCCAGATCAGCCACCAAATACCAACTTCTATCTCGCAAACTAGTGATCATTAAAAATGCATCTGCTGCCCTAACCGGTTTGGCTCAGTGGATAGAGCGTCGGCCTGCGGACTCAAGGGTCCCAGGTTTGATTCCGGTCAAGTGCATGTACCTTGATTGCGGGCACATTCCCAGTAGGAGATGTGCAGGAGGCAGCTGATCGATGTTTCTCTCTCATCAATGTTTCTAACTCTCTATCCCTCTCCCTTCCTCTCTGTAAAAAACCAATAAAATATATTTTAAAAAATAAATAAAAATGCATCTGCTGTCAGGATGTACTGAGACACGAACTTCCTACTTGCTAATGAGAGAATAACTGAAGAGCCTTCTTCTAGAAAAGCAGTTTGACAACAAATCACAAGAATCTTCAAAATACCCAGACTCTCTGAGCCAGTAATTCCAAATCGCGACATCTACCCAATAAAATCATCCTACATAAAATGAAAACTGTGCACACCCATGTTCACCAAAGTGCTACTGTTACGGACAAATTAAAAGCAACCATAACTGCTTAGCTTTCAGGGAGCAGTTTTAATTAGCGATGATCGTACCTTGGGTACACCCCAACGGCTACGGAACTGTCACTAAGCAAGCTTAGGGAGTAATTTTAAATGTTTCACATACACTACATAACACACCCTGTGTTTTCCACAGGGATTTAAGATGCTCTCTCCCTCTCTCTCTCTCTCTCTCTCTCTCTCTCTCTCTCATACACACGCGCGTGCGTAAATGGAGAAATTAGGAGAGGTAAGGTAAGGTAAATGGTAAACAATCAGACAGGTTAAGAAAAGTATTATAGCCCTGGCCGGTTTGGCTCAGTGGATAGAGCGTCGGCCTGGGGACTGAAGGGTCCCGGGTTCGGTTCCGGTCAAGGGCATGTGCTTTGGTTGCGGGCATATCCCCAGTGGGGGGCGTGCAGGAGGCAGCTGATCGATGTTTCTCTCTCATCGATGTTTCTAACTCTCTGTCCCTCTCACTTCCTCTCTGTAAAAAATAAATAAAATATATTAAAAAAAAAAAACAACAAGAAAAGTATTATAAACCCCATATGATGGAATGTTTTATAGTCTTTAAAATTAGTATTTAAGTATTTTATTCCATACTTTAATACTAAATTATGCATATTAATAGATATCAATATTAAACATTTACTATGTATTTAATATTAACATTTACTATGTAAATGCTTTAATACTTAACAATATGAAGATATTTTATGTCTATACTTATAAGCTAGGTGGGAAAGGGGAGATGCACAGGTGACTATATTGTACGGTCAAAATTATGCCCATCTCCCCAAAAAGGGCAAGAATGTACGTTGACCTGACGTGGGGGACATAACCAAACTGTGTACAGGATTGTCTGTGGGTGGTGAGACCTGACAGGTTTCTTCTGACTTTCAGAATTCCTCACATTTGCTATGGTGAGCATGTATGACTTTCAGGACTAACAAAAAATGAATATAACTTATCTTTTTGTTTTGTTTTTTATTGATTTAGAAAGAGAGAGAGAGAGGAACATCGATTATGCAGTCACTGGTTGATTCTTGTTTGTGCCCTGACCAGGGATGGAACCTGAAACCTTGGTGCACTGGGCAGATGCCCTAACCAACTGAGCTACCAGCAGGGCAAACCGTTTCTCTTCAAGCCCCACACCCAGCGCCACCAGCGCACCGAGAAGAATCCAGTGCTGCCAGGGAATCTTCCCAGCGCCCTGGACTTTGGGGCATAGTTTCATCTTGATTAAAAAATAAACTCAGGAGGAAGCAACACCCTGAGAGAGCGGGCAATGGTCAGCTTAGCTTTGTCGCGTTGTTACAACCGCAGCCACTCCTGGGGCCTCCGCCTGAGTCTCAGAATGAGCCGCCCTGAACCCCGGCAGGTGACAGCACTGAATTCAATCCCCACGATTACAAACCAGGGGGCAGCACATCGCCGAGTGGGCCTGAGTGCCAGGAAGTGGGGCTCCGGTCTTGGCTCTTGTATTTCACGGGGCAGCAGATAAGGGGGGAGCAGGCAGGGAGCGGGGCAGTTCCCAAACCCGACCCTCAGTTTCCCGGCCTGTGACGGGGATGGTGACATGACACCGTGGAACTACGTTGTCGGGAGGATTAAATGACGCGGGAAAGCACTCGGCTCCGGCCCCCGAGCCAGGAGCCTGAGATTTGTAGGCTGGGGCAAGGCTGAGGTTAGGAGAGCTGGTCTCTGACCCCAGCTGCTCAGACAGCAGTGGCTCAGCTGATGACGACCCTTGACCCTGGCAGGGACAGTCTGGCCTGAGAGGGAGGTACCAACCCAGGTGAGGACCCAGCGCTGCTGCTCCCCGCCCCTGGACAGCCAGCTTCCGGCCGGGCCCTAATGAACGCCACAGGCGTGTTGTATGTGCCCCGTGCAACCACAACCGAACACGGATCTGGAGGCTGACCGAACGCGCTGAGCAGACTCCTTCTCCGGGGACGCAGTGGTCCGCGAACAGTGCACTGAAAACGCCTTACGTTTTTATTGCTTGAACCCTCTTCCTATAAGAGAACTTTTTACTTTTTAATGTGTTCTCAGTCATTCTAGTGAAGAGGAATGAAGAGGCATAATCAACCATTGATGATAGAAAACATTACTGACTGGCCGCCTCCTGCACGGCTCTCTACTGAGTATTCGGTCTGGAGACAGTCCATGTCTCGTGTCCAGGTCTTTAACCATGGGAACCGCCGTGGGTAGGCGAGTTTCCCA
>NW_005871594.1:323342-325636 GCF_000147115.1 Myotis lucifugus | reverse complement strand
TCCTCCTCCCATTTGGAAACAAGCATCAGAGACAGGGCAGCGGGCAGGTAGGGACTCGCTTCATCAACTAACGTTTCCATAGGAACAGACCAGCCCGGCCGCTGGCCAGCGTGACTCAGATGCTCAGCATCGACCTATGAACCAGGAGCTCACGGTTCGATTCCCTGCGATCCACGATTCTCTCTCATCACTGATGTTTCTCTCTCTCCCTATCCCTTCCTCCCTGAAATCAATAAAAATATATTGTAAAAAAGAACGAGGCCAGTCACTCCTGCTCTGTCCGCAGCTGGCCCGTGCCGCACGCCAGGGTTAAGGAACACAGACGGGGCTAGAACGCCTTTACTCACGAACCTTCAGGAAAACATGGCCACGCGGGGGCTTAAGAAGCATGTTCGACAGCAATTCTATTTCTAGAAACAGATTTATAAGATGGAGCAATATTCAAGAGAGTGAAAACCCGAAAGTAAACTCAGTCGCTTCTGGACCCGGTTGGGAAACAGTAAGATAAACTGTGGTTCCCCCAGACCGGGGCGTAGTACGCAGCCCTGAAGAAGAATGAGGCCGTGACCGCACATACTAACTGGGCGTTTCTCCGTAACAAGCTGCTGCCCGACCAGTGCACATCACAATGGACAGCACGCTTCCGGAAGGGCCCTCAGGAACGGCACACGCGTGTTGTATGTGCCCAGGGCCCACACACCCGGAAACAGGTCTGGAGGCTGCACCCAACACTCCATAGTGACTCCCTCCCCGGAGTGAGAGTGGGTGTGGGCAGTGCACTGAGAGGCCTTACGTTTTTACTTCATGAACTTTTATTCTTTTTTTATACTTTTTTCTTTTTAATGTGTTTTTATTGATTTTTAGAGAAAGAGGAAGGAAGAGGGATAAATAAACATTGATGAGAGAGAAACATCATTGATCGGCTGCCTCCTGCACGCCCCCTATTGGGGATCGAGCCTGTAACCAAGCATGTGTCCTGACCAGGACTTGACCAGGGACCTCCTGGTTCACGAGTTCTCAACCACTGAGCCACACTGGCTGGGCTCTTTAATGAAGAGTACACATCGCTTTTATGGTTTCAAAAGCTGACGTGCATATGGCAAAGATTTTGGAGTTTTTGGGTCTTTACTTTTGTTTTTTCTTTTTTTTAAACCCAGTGGGAGCAGGCCAGGATGTGGTGAAAGAACTTCTCCATCCGGGAGGGGTGGAGAGAGGGAGGGGACGGGAACCACCAGTGTGCAGGGCACCCGGCCCAGGTTTGAACAAAAGCCTGAAACGCCGCCCAAAGCCCACATTCGCTCCTGAGAACTCCTAGAGGTGTTCGCACAAAGACTCAGCCCCGAGCAGACGTGTTCCTCGCCGCCTCTGTTAGAGGAAACCAGGGGAGGAGAAACCTACAAATCCAACTTGAGGGGCTCTGTAGGTAAATCACGGTTTACGCATGTGACCGAATGCAAGGAAAACATTAACCATGTTTCGGAGAAATACTTAAGGTGTAAGGAGAAAACGTCCTGATACCATTCAATTAGAAAAAAAAATCAGACTGAAAAACTATATAGGCACTACACTCCCAACTTTTAAAAAAATACATATTTATCTGCCCTAACCGGTTTGGCTCAGTGGATAGAGCGTCGGCCTGCAGACTGAAGGGTCCCAGGTTCGATTCCGGTCAAGGGCATGTACCTTGGTTGCGGGCACATCCCCAGTAGGGGGTGTGCAGGAGGCAGCTGATCGATGTTTCTCTCTCATCGATGTTTCTAACTCTCTATCCCTTTCCCTTCCTCTCTGTAAAAAATCAATAAAATATATTTTTAAAAACAAATAAATAAAAATTCTTCAAAAAAAAATACATATTTATCTAATAAAAGCTAGTATTTATTGAGACCTTACTGGTGTGTAGCACCATGCAAAGAGATTCATGCATCTTATTTATATCTGCCTTGGTGTGTCATTTGCATACATCTGCATATATATTCCTATGCATATCAATCTTATCTGAGACCCTGTGGGCAGGGAAAATTATTATACCCAATTTACAGATGAGAAAACTGAAGTTAGGGACTGAGGAACTTGTAACCAGCTCTTCCTTCTCTGTGGGTCCACCCATTCCAAACTCTATCTCTATACTCACTCATACAGACATTTTCCCCCTGATTAACAAGGCAATCTATATATATAAAAGCCAAGAGACCAGAACAACCAGAAATACTGGTCCCTATGTCACGCACTACGGCTGACCAACAGGCCACAATCGGGGGTGCGGCCAGCCGGCCAACCTCCCATGTCCCTCCCCC
>NW_005871594.1:319555-323168 GCF_000147115.1 Myotis lucifugus | reverse complement strand
ATCTGGAGAAAGATAAATACCACATGATCTCACTTATTTGTGGAATCTAATGAACAGAATGAACTGACCAACAAAAATAAGACCCGAAGCAGGGAGGCCTGGAACAGATGGACATACCTCGATGAGGGGTGGGGGGGACCAGAAGAGATAAGGAAGGAAATTACATGCTCACATATATTGCCCATGGACACGGGCAATAAGGTGGTGGAGATCTGGAGGGTGACTAGGGGCTGAGACGAGAGAGGTAAAAGGGGGGAAATGGGAGATAGCTGTAATACTATCGACAATAAAAAATCCAGTGAGAGAAAAGATATAAACAAACAAGGCTGAGACACGTGTGTCTGATGCACTCCTTTCTCTCTGGGAGGGAAGCAGGGCTGGCCTCCCCGTCACTCACTGGAATTCTCGCGATTGGACGCAACAGCAAAGGGCGAGACCAGCACTCCCTGCCCCTCACCTCCACTGCGGGCCTTGGGGCAGGGCCGCTCTTCATCTGGAGGGGCCGAGGGCCGTCCTGTGTGCTCTGGATGCTGAGTGTCCCCACCTCTACACACCAGGTGCCAGTGTCCCTCCCCTGGTTGTGACAACCACAGACGTCCCCGGGGGACAAAATCACCATCAACCGAGAGCCCACGGGAACTGCAGGTGCCCAGGGTCCAGAGCAGGTGAGGAGGGCTGTCACATCCTGGTGGCCATGGCAGCGAGGCTCCCACGCTCGCCCCTCCTGCCCGCAGAGGCCAGGCCGACACCCTCAGGCCGAGGCCGTGGGGCTCGGCCCCCCTCCGCCCGGCAGCCGCCCTTACCCAGCCGGATGTCGCCCTCCAGGGTCATCAGCACGTTGCCGGCCTTCAGGTCCCGGTGGATGATCTTCTTGCCGTGCAGGAAGTGGAGGGCTTCTAGCATCTGGCGGCAAACGACCTGAATCTGGGGCTCGGTGAGGCCTCGGTCCAGCTCTGGAAACAGAGAGATCTACTGTCAATTCAGCAAGCGCTCGCTGCGGGCAACTCACGGTCAAGCCCACAGCAGGTGCACGAAATCAAACACCGTCAACACCGCCGAGCAGTGACTGTGTGCCAGGCTCACCCCTAAGCACCTCCCTTGTTACCTGTGCCCTCCTCACAGGAGGCTTATGGCGCGGGCACAATTATCTCCCCATTCTACAGATGAGGAAACTGAGGCTCCGAGAGGTCAGGTCGCTTGCTCAAGGTCACACCACTGTCACAAAACAGCGGTGATTACTACTGTATTTTTTTGTTATTGCCCAAGCTTGCTGGGGACATCAAGACTTGACAACAGCCCTGGCTGGTGTTGCTCAGTGGTTAGAGTGTCGGCCCACGCACTGAAGGCTCGTGGGTTCCACTCCTGGTCAAGGTCACATACCTGGGTTTACAGGTTCGATCCTTGGCCCCAATCTGGGCGAGTGTAGGAGGCCAATTAATAAATGTGTCTCTTTCACACTGATGTTTCTCTCTCTCTCTTTCTCCCCTCTCCCTCCCTCCCTTCCATTCTCTCTCTAAAAAAATGGAAAAATAGTCTCAAGTGAGGATTATAAAAAAAGAGAGAGAGAGAGAGAGACTTGACAACAGCCCTGGCCGGTGTGGCTGGGTTGGAGTGTCATCCCATACACTGAAAGGTGAAGGGTTCGATTCCCAGGCAGGGCACATACATGCCTGGATTGCAGGTTTGATCCCTGGTCGGTTAGGGCAGGTATGGAGAGCATATGGAAGGCAACTAATCAATATTTCTCTCACACATTGATGTTTCTCTCCCTCCCCCCCCCCTTTCTCTCCCCACTTTCCGCTGTCCAAATCAATAAAAAGCATATCCTCATGTAAGACAATATTTTTTAATTTTTTAAAAAAGATAACATCCCCATTCAGCTTTTACAAAATGGGGGGGGAATCCCCACTTTTCAAAGAACTTCCCTCAGGTGTCTCCTCGTCACCTCCTAGGAGTGCTGTGGGGCTGGGCCAAGGCATCTTCGTATCCGTCTTATGGCCGAGAAGGCTCAAGGGGGCGAGTGAGCAGAATGGGTTGGTCTTCCCACCAGTGTCCTGCTTCTCTCCATGACCCTAAACCCTGTCCCCAAAGGGGGACAGAGTGGCGGTGCTCACAGGTCCGGGGAATCACTGGGGTGGGTGTGAAGGACGCCTGCCCTAGACAGAGCCGACCCCCCACACCCTGGACCAAGGAAGACTCACCCAGCATGATGGCATCCACAGCTCCCCCCGGACAGAACTCGATCATGATCTGCAGAGAACACAGCAAGGCAGGGATGAGCAGGGCGCAGCTGACGAGATGGGGGATCCCAGCTCCCGCCTCTCCTCCTCCTGCCCCAGGGACTGTGCCGTCTGTACCACCCCCACCCCAAACCCTCACAGGAGGCTCCAACACCCAGAGGAGCTGCAGGGGCACCTCATTTGTCAGAAAAAGAAAGGCCAGGTTGCCATGGGCACCCCAGGTCCAGCCGAGCCCACACCCTCCCGTCCCCCTCAGCCTGTGGGGCTCACGCTTCCCCGCCTCCCAGCTGCCCCATTTCTGTGCGTGACAGCAGGTGTCAGAGGACACCTCAGCCCACATGCAAGCTGTCCACGTCCCCCGAGTCCCAGCACCTGTCTCTCGGTCTCTTCATCTCCCAGAGCCCGGGGCTCCGGCTGCCTCGGGCCTGGAGGGGCGGCTCAGGGAGAAACCAAGGCCCAGAAAGCGGGTGTGATGACCAAGGACACAGACTGTCAGTGGCAGGTCCCAGACTGGAAAGCAGGTTTTCTAACCCTCAGGTCACTCAGGCAAGCATTCCTTCATCATTCACTCACTCACTCACTCAATAACTCACTCACTCACTCACTCACTCATTCACCCACTCACTCACTCACTCATTCAATCACTCACTCGCTCATTCATTCATTCAATCACTCACTCATTCATTCATTAATTCACTCATTCACTCATTTACTCACTCATTCATCAATTCACTCACTCAATCACGCACATTCACTCACTCATTCATTAATTCACTCACTCATTCATTCCTTCATTCACTCATTCATTCAATCATTCACTTACACATCATTCATTCAACACACACCCCTGGGAGCAGGCCCTAGGAGAACCACAAGACCCAGGCCCTCAGGGGCTCCCAGCCCAGTGCAGGGGACGGAAAAGGCAATTAGAGTAAAAAGTGCCCTGAGTACCCACACAGGCTCCCCCTCTGGTCTCCTCCCATCTTCACTCCCATCCCCTCTGGGCTCCTATGTGCAAACATGCTTTCTCTTTTTGCTTGAAGCGCAGATTCAGGTGGGTGGGAAGGGTGGAAAGTGACATGTTGCGGCCGGTGGGTCGCTGCTCCCAGCGTCCCACCGAGACCCAGCTTTCATTCTCTTATCTGTCTTTCCTTAATCCTTTCACCACCCCCCCACACTCAGTCTCAAGTTAACTTTGGGCTGCAACATATGGCGGCCCGAAACAGGGGACTGACTCTGGGCTGGCCACAGTGACACAAAACTACAAGAATGCTCCCCAGGGACCTCTCTCCCTCCTTCGGCTCCTGGGCCCTGCTGGTTGGGGAAGTCCCTCCCACCCCAGAAGGCAGAGCACCACGGGCCCCAGGGGTGGG
>NW_005871594.1:303520-319186 GCF_000147115.1 Myotis lucifugus | reverse complement strand
GAGTCCGTGGGAGCAGTGGCCAAACCCAGTGGTTCCCGCCTGGTCAGGGGAAGTTCCCGCTCACCACGCCCTCACCCCAGCCTGCGACCCACCCTCACCCCAGCCCACGACCCGCCCTCACCCCAGCCCACGACCTCCTCCCGGGTGCTCGCCAGGAAAGCAGAGCTTCCCACCAGCCTGGTTCGCTTCCTCTTCTGCAGCCCCTGCGCTCCGTGACCCCTGCTGCTTCCCTTTTCTTCTTTTACTTTTGTGCCTTGGCTGCTGGGACGCTCTGAGCTTCGCTTCAGTTTTATTCCCATAAATAAAGGCACCAACTCTGGGCTGTCTGCCAGGCCTGAACCCACGGCATTGCTCAATTTGTGTGTGGACCGCGACACAATGCTTTTAGGAAATCACTGGCCCTCACCCGCACGTACGAAGCTGGAAGCTCTCTCTGACACAGCAGTCCCCGCCTTTAATCAGGGCGTGGGTCAGAGTGAGGCTCCCTCAACCTTTTCGTAAACATTCCCCAGCGAAGTGGTTAGCTTTTCCTTCTTTTTTTGAAAGTGTTTTTCTTTCCTCCTGTTAGTTTTAAATGCTTCAAGGCTTCATGCCTTTTGTAGTGATGATGAAGAAAAAAAAATTTGACCAGCAGCCCCTTCAGTGCACAGGACGATGCTCAACCAACTGAGCCACTGGCCAGGGCCCATCACATGGGTCTCAACACCTACCTCCAGCTCCTCAGGGCGAGGGCTGCAGGGGACTCTCAGAAATGCAGGGGATTTGATTAGCAAAACAATAACCGCAATAAGTAATTATAAATAAAATAGTCATCTTCATGCCTTAGGAAGTTACTAAATATGCATGCTGAGAAAAGAGAGAGAAAGCACATACATCAATACCCAGGGGAGGACTGCAAGGGGTCCGTACTTGTATTCTCCCCATTTTAGTCAGTGAACATAAAATTTTATATTAGAGTCCTGGCCAGTTTGGCTCAGTGGATGGAGTGTCAGCCTGTGGACTGGAGGGTCCTGGGTTCGATTCCGGTCCAGGGCACATGCCCGGGTTGCGGGCTCCATCCTCAGTAGGGAGTGTGCAGGAGGCAGCCAATCAATGATTCTCTCTCCCTCTCCCTTCCTCTCTGAAATCAATAAAAAGTATATTTTAAAAAAATAAAATTTTATATTAGAAATAAACTTTTCTTTTTACTGGAAAGAACTGGCCTAACATAACCCCAGGCTGCAGATGTATGTATTCATCTGAGGGCGGGGGTGTCTGTGCCCACAGCGTCCTGGGATGAAAGGAGGCTCCGGGGGATCGAGGGGTCCTGGGTGCAAGCTCAGGCCTCCGAGCCCTCCCTCCGCAAGCCCCAACTCCAACGGCTCCCGGGACCAAGGACCGACTCCTCCACCCCACGGAGGCTGGTCCTTCCTGCTCCCTCAAGAGGGCGGCGAGCAGCTGTGGCTCGGGGTTTTCTCGGGACCTGGAGAAGGGAGGCTTGTGATCAGTTCAACCCATGGACAACTATCACTCAGGACCTACCAGGAGCCATAAAAGTAGTATTCAATCAACAAACACTATCTGGGCTGCTAGTGTGTGACAAGCTGGGGACTGGGCACCTAGGACAGATCAGAGAGGTCCCTGCCCCAAGGCCACAGGCAGAGGCCGACACAGAGGTGAGCGGTACAGGCACGTACAGGCACGTGGTGATGCATTTCACGGAAGCCTAGTGGTAACCAGGTCTGGAGCTACCCTGGAGGGCTTCCCAGAGGAGGAGACATCCGGACTGGTTTCTGAAGGGCAATTTTACCAGGTGAAGAAAGACAACAACATTCTAGGCAGAACACAAGAACACAAGTGCAGAGGCTGGAAGCCTGGGGAAAGGGGAAGAGGGCAGGGGGCAGGGGAAGTGGAAGTGTTCCACGGGGTTGGAAGAGAGCAGGCTGCAAAGGTGGACTGGAACTGGAACATCCCAAGGCATGAACTGTACCCTGCGAGCCCTGTGTGTGTGTCTGGGGAGAGGCACCAAAGGGTTTTAACAAGGGGTGCTGCACTCAGGTTTCTGCTTCAGGGACACCCCCCGGATGTGTTAACTCTGGAAGCTGGGAAAGCAGGGGACGGTGGATTTGGGGCAAACAGCAAACCTTTCCCTTCCTGAAACAGCCATGAGAGCAGGTGGGACGCACCTCACCCCCATCCGGGGGACGCTCTGCCTTTGCCCTGATGGCTGGTTCCGGGCTGGTCTGATCACAGCAAAGCTGGTGAGGTCTTTGGTTTGTTTTTTTGTTTGTTTGTTTAAATATATTTTTATTGATTTCAGAGAGGGAGGGAGAGAGATAGAAACATTAATGATGAGAGAGAATCATCGATCGGCTGCCTCCTGCACGCACCCCCACTGGGGATCAAGCTCACAACCTAGGCATGTGCCCTGACCAGAATCGAACCAGAGACCCCTCAGTCTGTAGGCTGATGCTCTATCCACTGAGCCAACCAGCCAGGGCGGAGCTGGTGAGTTCTGCTTGACGTTGTGGGATGCCGTGAGGTCTCGCTCTGGAGCAGATTAGGAAGCGCATGGCCCTGATGGGTGCAGGCAGCCGCCTGGCACCACGAGGGTAGCCAGTGTGAAGGCAGCTGATACAAAGAGGAGGGCAGAGAGAATCAGGGGTGACAGCCCCGCTCCAACTCCCCCTCAAACCTGACCTCCCTCCGGACCTTTCAATCAGGACACGCAAGCCAGTGAATGTCTCCTGTTGTTCAAGTTGGTCTGAGCTGACACTTCTCTGTTACTTGTCACGGAAAGTATCCAATCGCGCATTTCGCAGGAGGTACTGAGGCTGAATTGGGCAACGAGAGGAGGCCAAGGACGACACCCCGCGGGGCAAGGGCGATTTCCCAGGAATCTCTGGTGGGACCCACTGAAACATCAGAACCACCACGTGGCTCAGTGGCCGAGCGTTGACCTATGAACCCGGAGGTCACGATTCGATTCCCAGTCAGGGCACCTGCCCGGGTTGCAGGCTCGATCCCCCCATGTGGGGCGTGCAGGAGGCAGCCGATCAATGATTCTGTCTCATCATTGATGTTTCTCTCTCTTCCTCTCCCTTCCTCTCTGAAATCAACAAATATATTAAATAAATTAAAAACATACACACACGAAGACGGGTCCCACCCCAGAGTTTCTGCTATGGGGGGTCTGGGGTGGAGCCACGAATCTGTGTTTCTAACAAATGACCCGGGGGTGCTGCTCTGGTCCCCGGACCACACTTTGAGAACCACCGCTGGATAGGAATTCAGAGGAGCAAGAGGCCTGGCCGGGCACATCCCTCTCCCGCTAACACAGCACAGTGGACTCCTGGAGACAAACTGGCGGATGGTCGTCTCTCAATAGGTCAACTTCCTCATCGGTGCTTCTCTCACTTCTCCCCGCTGACCAAGAGCGAGGGGCCGGGGCAGGAGCCGCGATCACCCCACTGAGCCTTCCCCAGCGGGGTTCGAGAAGCCCTGGGCAGCGGCAAAGAGGCTTTAGGGATTTGCATTAGGAAACAGGGTAGATTGAAACAGATGGAGCTTTTCAACGAGCATCTTGGAAAAAACAACGAGGCGGGTCGGCCTGAGTTTGGAGGCGCTGGCTTTCCCCGGGACCCCTTCTCAGACCAGGACCCTCCTCAGCTCTCGGAGCTCTGTGTCCCTGCAGACCTTGGCCCACAGACACGCTCCTACGGCTCCTACGTGCCCGACAGAGGTGGGGGGGTTCCGGGGGGGGGGTGGAGGGGGGTCCGGGGGCGGCGGGGGGGCGGGGGACGGGGGTGGTGGGGATGGATAGCAGCCTGCACTCGCTGGCTTTCCTCTCGGGCTGGGGGCCAAAGGAAACTGAAACCTGTGTTTGCCTCCAGCCCCGTCCGTTTAGACTAAACAGCTGTCAGTGCAGCCTGAGGGACAGGGCCCGGCCACACGATCCTGGGGCCACATCACCGCTCCGATCATTCATTCATTCATTCACTCATTTGTGGGTTCCCCAGGCACCTGCCTGGACTGCACTGCAGTCGCCATGGGGACTAGAGCACTGTGCACACAGCTCCATTCAGGAAGCTCGCCCTCCGCCCCGGGCCCTGGGACAGGTCCCTCCACCCTCCTTTGGAGCTGTGCAAAGGAGGACCCAGCTCAACGCCCCCCAGGACAGGGCGCCCCCGAATGTCACGTCTCCTCTCTACCAGATCGACCCTGCAGGACTAAACGCTGACAAGGGTGCTGCGCCCAGCTGGCGTCCGCCTCAATCACACAGAGCCCCACGGGGCAGCTGCCACCTCCGGCCTCACTCCAGGCCCTGCACCTCCTCACACGGTAAGCGGTGGCCAGGCCGCTTCACCGGGGTCAGCCTCCGTTTCCCCGCCGTGACATTTAACGGGATGGAAAGTGCACCCTGGGCCAGGCCCCATGCCGCGTGCTGTGCCTGGATCATCTCACACTCACCATTTGAGGTGGGAATCCTGAAAAAAATGCCTGTGCCCCGTGGGGTTTATTGTGAGGATTAACCAGGATAATGTGTTCCGGGCACTTAGGACAGCCCCCGGCACACAGGAAGTCACTGCTTGAGAAACGTTACAAATTACTGTCAGCATTCGGTGACACCTTATTCCTATTTTGCAGACGGGGAAACTGAGGCTCAAAAGGTGACACAGACGCTAGTGGCAGAGCCGGGATCTGGCCTGGGCCTATACGGGTGCCAAGTCTGGGCTCCGGCCTCTGCCTGATGAAGGAGACCCGGTGACCCCATCGTGCCTTCCCTGGGCCTCAGGGAGGAAGCAGAGTGCGGGAGTCGCGCACAGCCCCTGGGGGGTGACGGCAAGGGCCCCTCCGCCTCCTTCCTTCAACCCTCGCCGGGCCCCTGATCAGCTCACAGGCACCAAGTGAGCTTGCTCGCCCGGAGATAAGGGAGCCGGGATGTCCCCGCCCAGATAACAGCGCCCTGGGGCCACCCACAGGGTCCCCACGTGAAGCTTTACAGCCCACAGGCCGCAGGGCCAAGCGGCAGACCTGGGCCAGCAATGCCACAGCCACGGTCCCCGAGAGACAACTGAGGCACGGCCAAGCCGGCGGTGAGGCGTCCACATCCTGCGACCGCACGTGCTCTGGGCGCGGGTCCCTCCCTCCCGGCCTTTCCCGAAGCCGCAGGGGCACCGGGGACAGGAAGGTGCTCAGTAAGTCCATGTGGGCCGCGCTCCAGGAACTAAAGTAAGTCAGCGCAGCTGGGAGGTCTGGACACGGTCCCAGATCTGCCACCGTCCCTCTGTGGGCCGGTCACACCCCCTTTCCTGCTTTGAGCCTCAGTTTCCCCACCGGAAGCTTTCAGCAGCTGTAAAGTCATTTGCAACAACGACATTGTAGGGTTCAAGGTGACTGAAGTCACTTCATCACTGACTGGGCAGTTTATATTTACAAAAGTCCATTCACACCCACTCTCAGAGCCTGGGACCAGTACACGACCAATAAATGTGTGACGGATGGGTGGATGAATGAATGAATGTGAATGCAGCGTTTCAGTGACCTTAAGATGCTCAGAAATCAGGGCAAACAGCCAGGAGGTGACTAACAGAGCTGACAGTCAGCTTCTGCAAGGACAGCCAGACCCGGCAAGCCTGCCCCACCTCCTCCGTCCCCCACGAGACGCGGCTGCCCTCGCTGAGCCTGACGCGGGCCTGGCCCCGTGCTCAGCGTTCTCTAAGCGCTCCCTTATGCACCCCTGTGAGCAGCTGTGGGGCAAACTCAGGTTTGGTGGGAAAGGGCTCCCCCAAAGCCGCTCGGCTTCTAGGTGACAAACCCAGGTCAGCCTGACTCCAAGGCACGAGGACACTGAGGGGTGCAGGCTGGAGCAGAGCCCTTCCCCCTGGGCCGCTTCTTCCAGGGGAAGCCGGGCACCTGCTGCAACCCGCCCAGGCCTCCCTCCCAGAGAGCACTGCCCCCGCCCCATCAGCACAGAGACAGGCTCCTGGCTGCTCCACAGAGGCCTGCAGAAAGGAGCCCAGAGTCACCCCAAAACACACAGCGGTCAGCACACAAACGCCTCCGCTTCTCGGCAGCCTTCCCTGGAGGAGGAGTCCCAACAATGTGGCCATTGAGGGCTGCCCACACCCACAGGCCGCCCAGGAACGCTGGCCTGGTTCCGCATTCCCCCCCCGCCCCCCCCCCCCAACATGGGCAAGTCCCAGGGCATCTCTGGGGTGGCCCTGAGGCAATTCAGATTCAGTTGCCTACCTCCTCCGACACTGTCCGGCCCAGAGGGCAGGAGCACTGGCCCTGGGTCAGCATCCCCTGACCTTATGTCCAAATGCTGCCCCGGGTGACTGTGGGCACATGCCTAACCTCCCTGAGCCTCCGTGTCCTCATCTGTGACCTGGAAACAACACAGTCCTGCCCTGAGGGTCTCGGGGGACAGCATGTGTACACAACAGACACTCCTAGCCAGAGGGGACCCCTAGCCAGAGGGGACCCCTAGCCAGAGGGGACCCCTAGCCCGAGCTGGACATGCAGAGTCGCCGCCATCATCCTGGCGATCACCACCACCCCCGTGTCCTCACCGCACCACCTTCCAGCAGACACCACGGTCAGGGTTGAGACCAGATTCCAGGGAGACGCAAACTGAACTTCCGGCCCCTGGGCAGCTCTGTGGCCGCACATTTTTGATCGGCTTGAGCATGTCTGTCCCGCCACCATTCCCTAAAGCCAGCTGTGCCGAGGCTCGAGCTGGCCACTCTGCTGCCTGAGGGACAGGTCCCCGGGGAGGCGTCAGGAGATGGACTGATCCGTAAGGAGTGAGCAGGGTCACGGGAAATGCAGACACATGCTGCAAGGAGACGGCGTTCTCAACTTCAGCTGCTCAAGTTTTATGGCAGCTGACATGGTCCTGAGGGACAAGCAGGATTTGATGGGTAAGAGATGGAGGGGTGACGACGTGGAGATACGGGCGTGGCAGCGGGGCCAGGAAGGTGGCTCGGGGTGGGTGTTCGTGCCTCTTGCACCCCTAGGGCAGCCAGAGCTGCTCAACTCAATTCCCTGAGGGCACAGGCCTCCAAGGAACCCATATACCTGAGTAAATGAGGTGAACACTGGGGTCAGACAGCCTGGCTCCCATTCTTCTGACACTAGAACAGCTTTGAGACAAGTTCAGAGGTCCCAGCCTCAGTCTACTCACCTGTCAAGTGGGTGTACCTGTAGGGCCTGCCTCCTAGGTGGTGAGCAAATGGGATGTGAGTGACAGCAGGAGGAGTGTGCCCGGTGACATTGGGGGCGGGGTCAGGTGGCTCACTAAACCCACATGGACACGCTTGGGAATGTGGCCGGACCACAGAGCCACCCCTGCCCCTGTGGACGTGACACAGAGACCCCAGTGCGGCCACTCCAACGGCGGGGTCCCAGGCAAACCCCCGGTCACCCGGCCTGCCTGTCACATCTGTGGGTCTCCGCCTGCTCCAGCCGGGGACACTGCACCGGGCGGGGTCACTGTGCCCGGGGTCACCCAGCCAGTGAGTCCCAGATCCGGGAAGAGCTCAGGTCTCCTGCTCCCGCCCAGCGCCCCGTCTGCACACTGTGGCTTTCACCATGCACAGTGCTGCCGGCTACTTTCTTTTTTTATAAAATTTATTTAAATATGTTTTTTTATTGATTTCAAAGAGAAGAAGGGAAAGGGAGAGAGAGAATCATTGATGGGCTGCCTCCTGCACACCCCCCACCAGGGATCAAGCCTGCAACCCAGCACATGCCCTGACCGGGAATCAAACCGTGACCTCCTGGTTCATAGGTTGACGCTCAATCACTGAGCCACACCGGCCAGGCTTGCGGGCTGCCTTCTACTGCCAGTCTCTTCACAGTCCGGCTTTTTCAGGGCAGAGATGCAACCTCTGTCGGTGGCCAACAGCTGGCTTCTGAGCCCAAGGGGACCAGCCACAGAAACCCTGGTGGGTGACGTGTGGTCACATGGACACGTGTGGCCAGCGGGCCCGCCCGTCCACACCCTGCTGTGGCCCTGGGACCTGCTCTTCCTCTTTGCTAACCGTTCACTTTCAGATAAGAAGCCACACCCTGAAAGGACCACCGTCACTCCGTCAGGGTCACACACACACACACACACACACACACACACACGCACACACACACAGCTTGGTACACGTGTACAGGAAGCTCACAGGCCCCTCACAAGCCTTGGTACACGTGTACAGGAAGCTCACAGACCCCTCACAAGCCTTGGTACACGTGTACAGGAAGCTCACAGGCCCCTCACCTCCCTGGGCCAGGTGGCCTGGCGTCACATGCCCACAGCGTCTGGGCAGCTAAGCAGGCTGTACCGATGAAAACACTGTCCCCTCACACACTTCCGGGAGCTCGGTCCTCTTGGTTTATCTTTACTTTCTTCAGTTCTGACAGAGACCTGGGGTGGGAAACTCTGCTTTAAGAAGAGCAGTGCCACACGCCAATGGCAAGCAGCCCTCAGTCTCACGGTGCGTTAGGGAGTGGTGAGGTCTGAGGCTAACTGGGGGGCCCATCCTGCCAGGGGGGCAGCTGCAGCTCAGGCCAGGCAACTGTGGCCACGCAGAAAGGTAGGCTGGTTGTTCAAGAACAGCCAGAGGCCAGAATCCTGTGAAACATCTCCTGACAACACGCTAGCGACAAATGTATAAAAGCATCACACACGCCCAACAAAATGTGTCCATGAGCCCAATCTGGCCAAGATCACCAGTCTGCGCCCTGCTCTCAGGTTCACTGCATGGAGGGGGGGCACTGGCCTGAGAGACACCCTCCCACCCCCAACAGCAACGGCTGAGCGGGAGAGACCTGCAGTTCTGCCCCCCGGGGACACCTGGCAACACCTGGAGGCTTTGGCTGTCACAACCGAGCAGGGAGGTGGCATCTACGGGCATCTGGTGGGCGGAGGCGAGCGCGGTGCTCAGGCTAAAGGCAAAGGGGCTGGGCTGGGACTAACCGGACTGGTGTCTTTTCTATGTCTTTGTGGGGCAAGTGGGTCCTAGTTTCCCATTTAGGGATGTCAGACTCAAGTTTTCTTTTAATTAAAAATAGTTTTCTTTTAAATAAAACATTTCTTGCCCTAGCCGGCTTGGCTCAGTGGACAGAGCATCAGCCTGCGGACCTAAGGGTTCTGGGTTTGATTCTGGTCAAGGGCACCTACATTGGTTGCAGGCTCCTCCCCAGCCCAGGCCCTGGTCCAGGCGCATGCAAGAGGCAACCAATTGATTCCCGGGCAGAGAAACGTCCTGAAGGCGGGACTTTTGCCCTGTGCACATCACTCACCCCCCTGCTGCCATCTGTCTTCCTGTGGGGGTGGCATGTTCACAGCGAAGCCTGGGGACAGGCGGAGAAGCCAGCAGGGAGGGCTGCCTGGAAGAAGGCACTAGGGGGCCAAGCCCTGGGGGAGTCCCACACGTGGCCCAGAAGAGCTGGAGAAGAGGCCCGGAAGGTGAGGACGCAGGCTTTCATCAGCCTGGGTGCCAGGGGACGGGTCTAGAACACGGGAGGAAAAGGGACAACAGAGCAGACCCCACAAGCTCGGCAGGCTACGCGGCAGGCCTCACAGGCTCAGACCACAGATTCCTAGCAGGGCAGGTCATGGTGGCAGTCATGTCCCAGCCTTAGTCACGGCCCCCGGCAAAGGTCAGCCCTCACCTTCCGTGCGCTCTGTCCGTTGTTCTTACGCGTCTAGGATGACATCCGGGGAAATGGCTGAGCCATGTTCTGGTCTAGGCCCCTCGAAGGCACAGGGCATGAGACCACAGAACCCTCAGTGTTACCTTGCTCCCTGCATGCCATCTCCAGGTGCAGAACTGCTCATTAGTAACCATCCTGCACCCACCAATGCACAAGAAATATGCGCTCCTCCTGCCCTGACCGGTTTGGCTCAGTGGATAGAGCGTCGGCCTGCGGACTGAAGGGTCCCAGGTTCGATTCCAGTCAAGGGCATGTACCTTGGTTGCGGGCACATCCCCAGTGGGGAGTGTGCAGGAGGCAGCTGATCGATGTTTCTCTCATCGATGTTTCTAACTCTCTATCCCTCTCCCTTCCTCTCTGTAAAAAATCAATAAAATATATTTTAAAAAAAAAGAATGCGCTCCTCCAGTTCGCTTTATGTCCGGCCCTAGAGGTGTCCCCGCTTTGCTTTCTCCTGCCTCCTTAATCCATGACCAATGGATTTCATGCACCTTCCTTATGTCTTCTCCTTTGATTCTAACATATAAAATAAGCTGTAAAACTGACATTCTTCCCAGCATTTTTCTCAATCCCTTCATCTCTTGCTTTGGGGCATGTCCTCAAAATTTTGGCTCAGGTAAATTCCTTTTTTGTTTGTTGGTTTTTTTGTTTTGGTTAATCCTCACCTGAGGATATTTTTTCTACTGATTTTTATTTATTTATTTTTTTAGAGAGAGTGGAAGGGGAGATAGGAGAGAGAAAACATCAATGTGAGGGAGACACATGGATTGGTTGCCTCTCAACCAGAGCCAGGAATCGAGCCTGCAACCCAGGTACATGCCCTTGACCAGGAATTGAACCCAGGACCCTTTTGTGCATGGGGCCAACACTCTAACCACTAAGCAACACTGGCCAGGGCAATTCTTTTTTTATAGTAACGCAGTGTTTTACTTATTCTGCCCATTAATTGCCGGAAGCCAGTTCCAGCATATCAGCAGGGCTGAATCAGAAACCTCTCTCTATTTCCTAGCTCAAAACTCTAAAACCTGAAATCAGACTGATAGCATGACTCAGCCCTGCTGACATGCTGGAACTGGCTTCCGGCAATTCATAACCAATATTTGAGGACATTTACAATATTAATAGAACTTAATTTAAGAGATGTTCAACTTATACTTTTCAAAATAGTTCAACACTGGATCTTAATAAGAGAGATAATTATGGTCAAACTTATTATGTCAAAACACATACTGAATGTTTGATGGCAGTCTACATACAGTTCCGTTCTTGGAGCAGAGTCCTCTGGCAGTAAGCAGGAACAGTTGGTTACCTGCACTAACAGGGCTACCCGCTGAGGCTGGGATGACACTTGGTATTTCTGCTGCTGCTGATTCTAGCACAGTTCTCTGTGACTGTGTGAATGGAGGTGGGTGGTGAGGTCCTTGCTCTTCATGTTCACTCCACATAAGAGTACTTACCCGATGACTATCCGAGTGAGGGCAGACGGGCGATGCAACTGCCCGATACTTGTGAGGCCAATAGGTTAAGCCCAAGGAGTTTAGCCAAGATTCAGGAATAAACTGCCCACACGAGATACAGTTTGAAGCTAAACTGGGACCTTAAGAAATGAACAAAGCCATAAATGGCTCTTTCTGGCAACGGACTCGGTGAATTTTCCACCATTTTCCCTGCGGCTTCCAGGGGTGGGGAACGTCCGGCCCTCGGGCCATATAGGGCCCACAAAATCATTCGGTCTGGCCCTGTCAAGGCATAAGGCATGAGTTAATGAAATGCTTGACCAACTATAGCCGGCTAATTTTTAAGTTGATAATTTTGTATGGCCCTCGAATGGTGTCATAAATATCCAAATGGCCCTTGGCAGAAAAAAGGTCCCCCGCCCCTGCTTTAGATGATCTCAGTGTGGAGTCCCCAACCTCAGCATGGAGTCCCCAACCTCAGCACGGAGTCCCCAACCTCAGCACGGAGTCCCCAACCTCAGCGTGGAGTCCCCAACCTCAGCGTGGAGTCCCCAACCTCAGCACGGAGTCCCCAACCTCAGCATGGAGTCCCCAACCTCAGCGTGGAGGCCCCTTTGAAAGCACAGACTGGGGAGCAGGGGGGCAAGAGGAAAAACTGAGCAAAAGGCCTGGTGGCTCCGGCGCCCTCAGCCTGGGCTGGCTCAGATAAATTCTTATAAAACTGTTCTGTAGGGCACTGGCCAGTGTGGCTCAGTGGTAGAGCATCGGCCCGCACATGAAGGGTCTTGGGTTCAATTCCTGGTCAAGGGCACGTACCTGGGTTGCAGGTTCAATCCAGGTGTGTATAGGAGGCAACCAATCGCTGTTTCTGTCTGTCTCTCTCTCCCTGCCCCCCTACATTCTACTCCCTCTAAAAGTCAGTGGAAAACACATCCTCAGGTGAGGATTAATCGAGAAATAAGTAAAAACTTCCTGTAGGTTTGGACGTTCTTTCCTTAACAGCGCGAGCTGTGCAGGGTGTCCTTCAGGTGGTGGACACGAGTAGGTCTGTCCTCCACGGTCGCTGAGGACCTCTGTGCCTCTGGCCTTGTGACGAATTTGCTGTGTGACCCTGGGTAAACCCCAGACCCTCTCTGGAACCAGCTGGCTCATCTTGCAAATGCGGGGCTGGCTGTGTGACACCCAGCAGCAGCCTCTGGGCCAGCCCCATTCCTCCCGTCTGGCTCCGTGATCTCCCGGAGTCATTGGTCGCCAGCCTGTGAGAGCCAACTGTGACATTTTCAGGGCTTTCTGTAAGCCAGTTGTTAAATACAGCCATTATTACAACTTAAGTTTAGTTTTAAAAATCATCTATATATATAAAAGGCTAATATGCAAAGTGTCCCCTCCAGAGTCCGACTGGGAAACTGGGAGTTCGATCACTTGCTATGACATGCGCTGACCACCAGGGGGCGGCGCAGAATGAAGGAAGGTCCCAGCCAGCAGCCAGCAACCGGGGAAGGGAGGCCCCAGTCGGCAGCCAGAAGGACCCGATTGGCCCTGATCGCTGGCCAGGCCTAGACCCTACCCGTGCATGGATTTCATGCACTGGGCCTCTAGTATTAAATACAAAGATGATAAAATACTCAAACCCACATTGCTTTCCTAATGAGTTACGGCAGTCCCCTGTCACCTATACTCTTGGAGTGACTTACATCTACCGTCTCTGAAACAGGCCATCAAGGAGGGTACTCCCTTGCAACTCTGTGAGTGACATGCCTCTGTAGCCTGAAATTGACCGTGGCGGGGATACCTACAGCTCAGAAACTGGCAGATGCTATAAACCAGGGCTGTTCACAGAGGGCGGACTGTGAAACATATACCATACATGCCACTCTCTCTCACTCCCACAATCCATGTAGCACAAGGCACCAGCCACTGCCAGACTTTCCCAGAGACCAGAGTCGGGCTGGGGGTTGGCGGCTAGGGGCTGGGGGCTGGGGGCTGGGGCAGATGGGCGAGGTCAGCCCAGGGTTTCAGCACTCGCTCCCTTTCCGGGTCTGGGTGCGCATCCTGAGCTGCACTGCCCGCACTGCCCACACAGCAGCCACGAACCACCTGGGCCTACTGAGCCCTTGAAATGGGCCAGTGCTGAAAATTGATCATTTTATTCACTTTTAATTAACTTATTTGAAACCTGACACGAGATTCTGTTACTGGGAAACATTTAAGAATGTTGGAACCACCGGGGATATGAATCTCTTTTGTCAACTATAAATTTTATGACATCTAATTATAGATCAATTTTATGACCACTGTAAATTTTATGGCATCTAAATATAGATTTCTGCCCGGCCGGAGTGGCTCAGCTGGTTGAACATCATCTTGTGCACCAAAAGGTTGCCAGTTAGATTCCTGGGCAGGGCACATGCCTGGGTTGCAGGTTTGATTCCTGCTCAGGGCACGTATGGGAGGCAACCGATGGATGTTTCTCTCTCTCCCCACCCCCTTTCTCTCTCTAAGCATGTCCTTGGGTGAGGAAAGGATGAATGAATAAACAAAGATTTCTGATGGAAATTTACCTCCTGCATTGAGATGTGCTGTTAGTATAAAACACACACTGGATTTGAAGACTTAGAATAAAAAATTTAAAAAATGTAAATTATGTCGTTAATAATTTTTACATGCCAATGACATTTTTGTATACTGGGTTAAGTAAATTATATTACTGAAATTAATTTCATCTGTTTAGTTTTGCTTTTTTTAATGTGGCCATTAGAAAATGTATAATTACATATGTGGCTCACATTATCTTTCTACGGGGTGACACTGGTCTAGAATAATTTGGGGTCCCCCCCCAGCCCTTGTACCATTTGATATTCCAAAGCAGAAGTGGTCCCAAGAGACCACTGGAAGGATTCTGCTAAGATTACAAATCCTGAAGAAATGAGCTAATCCTGGGGGCGGTGAAGTGAGCTCCCGCCCTTCCAGGGGGGACAGTCTGTCCTGGTATGCTATGGGGGGGGGGGTGGGGGGGCCAGGACGCTTGGGCCATAGTCTGTCCCTCTCCTTAGCCTTCTCTTCCTTCGCTTCTCCCTCGGGAGAACTCCTATACATCCTTCAAGACCCAGTTCAAATGACCCTTCCGCTGAGGGCTTCCCTGACCCACTGACGGTCCCACACCCCTGGGCTTCTGGCCGCGTCCCTTCTTACCACTTCCTCATCAGTCTCAATGCTTTTACTCTTGCTCCCTCCAACGCGATTTCTTTCCAAAACACACAATACGTGTCTCTCCCCTGGGAAAACTGCCCCTGGGTCCCCACTCCCTGAAACAGTCACTCTCAAACTTAAGCACCAGAGTCACTGAGAAGGCGCCTTGAACCGCAGGGGCTGGGCCCCACCCAGAGTGCTGACTCAGCTGGCTGGGCTGGGCCTGATACTTGGTATTTCTACCAAGGCCCCAGGTGCGGCTGCTGGTCCGGGCTGCACTCTGAGAACAGATAGAAGGCCCTGCACAACACAGCCTCCAATTACTCCGCTGCCCTCGACTTCCACCACGTGCGGCCCGGACCCTAACCCACCCATCATCCAAACATCTCATCCCTCCCCGCCTCCACGCCACTGCCCTGCTGTCCTTTCTGCCTGAAACCCTTTGTCTCTGTCGATCCACCCAGTTCTAGGGCCACCTCCTCGATTTCATGTCTAAAACCCACGTCCCCAAAATGAGGAGATGGCACCTTTCAAGGTTTACAAAGCAGCAGAATGTAGGCTGTGGGGCGGCTACAAGGCAGGAGGGTAGGAAACGGGTGGGCGGCGACAGCAGCCGCCCGGGATGAGAAAACACCCGCCTAAAGTGACGACTTGGGGACAGAAAATTCTGCTGTATCTACTTAGACAACCTCAGACAGCCACAGCCTCGTTACAAGATGTGCTTTCTCTCCATCTGGGTTTCCGGCTCTGCCCCTCCCCAGCAGCGTGGCCTTGGGGGACGGCGGCCCTGAGCCTCTGTGTGTCTCATTTTCATCTGTGAGAGGCGGAGGACAACCCCACAGCACGAACAAGAGATGACACAACGCAAGTAAGACTCACACAAGGCCTCGCACACAGTGCGCCCTCGATAAACGTTGGCTGTTCTTGTGTTATCTTTGGCCCTGAGAAAGCAGTGAACTTGGTGCCCAGCCACAATCGGCGATGGGCACAGACACATAAAAGATGTTTTCCTTAATGGGGACATGATCCACAGTCCCGTCAAGGCTGTATGGATGGACCGCAGGACGATGGACAGATCAGTGGATAGGAAAACACCTCTGTCTACTATCAACCGTGGCTCTGGGAGGCCGGCTTGGCAGACAGACACTTAAAATCTTTAAAAACCTTCTAAAGAGGTTCTCAGGCGACAACACAAAAACCCAGAGATGTCCATCAGAGCTGTTTACAACCAAAACAATCACAAGGAAGTACCTACATACCCATCAGCAGAGAACAGCAGTCAGAAGATGGGTTCTACAGAACAGAACACGGAGATGCAGGAATTCCC
>NW_005871594.1:288441-296367 GCF_000147115.1 Myotis lucifugus | reverse complement strand
TGGTTTTTCTTTTTTTTATTAAGAGAGAGAGAGAGAGAAGTCCATTTGCTGTTCCACTTATGTATGTATTCCTTGGTTGATTCTTGTATGTGCCCAGACCGGGGATCGAACCTGCAGCCTTGGTGTATGGGGACGATGCTCCAACCAGCTGAGCTGCCCGGGCAGGGCTTTCCCTCCATTTTGTCCCTAGGAAAGGCCAGGGCTCCTGGCTACAGAGATCTGGCTCACGTCCGAGCCTCGCCACAGAACAGCGGTGTGACCTCTGCGAGTCACAGTCCCTCTCTGGGCCTCTGCTTCATCAGGCGTGAAGTGAGGATACCAACCCCTACCTTCCCTGGGGCTGGAAGTTAAATGATGAACAGATAAGAATGGAGCAAAAGTCAACGGCCTCTTCCTTTACTACCTCGTTCACCTTGGAACCCTCAGTGCCTGGCACACAGTAGGTGCTCAACTAATAATTCTAATGACTAACACTTAGGTGAGCTTTTCCAACGTCGTGGATCAAAGTGGTTTACCTAGGTTACTAGGTAAACAACCCGATGAGTAGTACCATCCCTAACGCCACTCTGCAGCTAAGGAAACTGAGGCACGGGTAAGTCGTTTTCTCAGGATCACACGACCCACAATCCCACCCTGACCAACGTGAGCTTCCCTTCCCGTCTCACCTTCTCTGCTTTCTTCCCTCCCCTGAGTATCACGCCTAGCTCTCTAGAATCTTCCATGCCTCCCACCCACGTACCACATCTCTCGGGCGGGTGGCCTTCCATCAGTCACTTCCCCTCCCTGGGCTCTGACTCGGCCCCAACCACAGCTGTGGCCTTTCCTCCCACCGCTGTCCGCCCAGCCACCAGGACGGCCGCTCTGACCCAGCCTGCACTCATCAATGCCTGAGCAGCCAGGAAACCTGGGCATCCTCCAATTATCTGGGCAAGCCCCTCCTCCCTCTGGTGATCACCCAGAGAGAGCTCCTCTCCAACACCACGGGGGAGGGAGGGGACCTGGTCAGGCCTGGGCTTGGGGCAGGCAGGCCATTAGCGGAGCTTAAAAACTATGACATCTAAATGCCTGGCTTGCATTCACGGCTCTCTTGCCTCAAACACTCTTCTAGATCTGGCCCCGCCTGGCCAGTCCCCCAGGCCAAGCCCAGCTTCCACACCCATTGACCCCGGGACTCCAGGAGGCAACAGAAATGTGTAGAGTGGGCCTGGGGGCGGGCACACGGTGGCGGTGACCAGTAGACGCCAGATCTGCACTGCCCGGGACGGTAGCCACATGTCCCTTCTGAGCCCCTGGAAAGTGGCTTGTCCAGACCAAGATGTATCATAACAGCAAAACACACACGGATTTCAAAGACTCGCTACAAAACAAGAATACTAAGTATTCCTGGCATTCCATATCGGTTGCATACTAAAATGATACTATTTTAGACATCCCGAGCTAACCTCAGCGTACATTGAAATTCATCTCTCCTGTTTCTTTCCTGGTTGGAATGAGGCTACAGAAAACTGTTAACTGCATGTGTGTGAGGCTCGTGTTCCGTTTCGCTGGACAGTGCCGGCCCGGAAGGCGGCTCCTCAGTCCCGGCAGATGCAGCCGCAGCCACGCGGGCCGGCGGTACCAGCTGATCTGGCCTCTCCCGGGAAGACAGAAATCTGGGCCTGTATGTGGAATCCCCTGCTGTCAAAATGCTGGCAGTCACTGCAAATCTGGCTCCGCCACCTGGGAGCCACCCAAACCCATCACAGGTCATTCCAGGCTCAAGGGCCACCCGCTGGTAACCTCAGGCCTCACTGTCCGCCTCTCTGTCTCTCTCCTGGCCCAGGCTTCCTTCCCTCCAGCTCTGTCACCAGCCACCCGCCCTGCCAAGTGGAAGGAAGCCTTCCCTGCTCACGCAAGCCCCGTCTCTGTCCGACACACCCCTCATCCCAGCCGACTTTGACCTTCCTCTGTCCTCCCTGGTGGCGCTGAGAGCAGCAGGGGGGCCGATGGCCCATGCAGAGCACCTCCCAGCACTTCCTATGGCCTCTCCACCCCCTTGGTGTGAGTTGCTGGGTTAATTCTCACAGCATCTCGGTGGGGCAGGCAGTCTCGCCCCCACCGTACACACCAGGAGCCTGAGGCTCAGAGACAAGCCACTCGCCTGACATCACACAGAGCTGCTGAGCGGGACAGCGGGGATTCGAACCCTGGTCTGTCTGGTGGCCACAGGCCCGAGTCCAATCATACACCCAGGGACCAACATGCAGGCGAGCAAGCACTGTCTGCTGAACTGAACCGAGGCACGCTCATTTGTATGAGGCAGTGACGCTGGATGGGTGCGATTCTGCCCCCCAGGGGACACGTGGCCACGTCTGGAGACATTCCTGGCTGTCACAGGTAGAGGTGGAGGGCGAGGCGG
This sequence comes from Myotis lucifugus, assembly GCF_000147115.1. Classification (NCBI taxonomy): domain Eukaryota; kingdom Metazoa; phylum Chordata; class Mammalia; order Chiroptera; family Vespertilionidae; genus Myotis; species Myotis lucifugus. The sequence goes on along the minus strand of NW_005871594.1, from coordinate 293,969 downwards.
TGCTGGCACTGGCGGTACTTCTAGTGGGTAGAGGGAGGGATGCTGCTAACGTCCTACGTTGCACAGGGTTAGGGTCAGGGTCAGGGTCAGGGTCAGCGTTAGGCTCAGGGTCAGCATTAGGGTTAGGGTTAGGGTTACCTGCCCCAAACAGTGCCAAGGTGGGGAAGGCCTGGTATAAGGAACGAGCTACAAACATCAGTCTTTGTGCCTCCCCACCCCCCAACCCCCCTTAGCAGTAACTGGCGGGACCTTCTCCGCGTGATACCAAGCGCATCAACAGTCCTGAAGGCCTTCCTTTCCTGCCCCCTTCCTGGTGCAGGTCAGGTGCCCCCTGTACCACCTCCTCGGCTCCGCTCAGCCCTCCCTCATCCTCCCAAGTCTCACCTCCATTTAGTCAAGAGACTGAGGCTCAGGGGGGAGGCCACCTGCTTGGGGTTGAACCCCCAGATCTTACTAACCCCCAAACTTCTTCCCTTAACTCCCCTGCTGGGCCTGGGGGAGCCCCTCCAGGGCTGTTTTCTGGGGGCCCATCTCTCTCTGGCCCAGGTTCCCTGGGATTCCCCCTCAGCCCAGGGAACCTCAGGAGCCGGGCGCCCTGGTGAGCATGTGGCTGGGACTCCGGAGCAGCCAGAGAAGTGCCCGAGCAGCCTCTTGGCGCCCAAGCCCAGCCCCGGCAGGCGACATCCCCAGAAAGCTCAGGCCACCTTGGGCTCAGGCCCGAGCCAGGAACCCACTCACAATAGCACGGACTTCTGTTTAAAAACACCAGGCTGAGCGGAAATAAGGTTACTGGCTGGGGCCAGATCTCTTTCCGGAGGAGGAGGGGGCGCCCTGGACTGAAACCGGCCTTGAAAACTATGAGGCAGGAGAGGCGGTGGAGGGAGGGCCTGGCAGGGAGGGAGGCCTCCCCCGTGCTGACTTCTGCTTTGTCTGAAGCGGGCAGGATGTGGCCCTTGAAGGAAGTGGGTTAACTAACAAGGAGCCGGAGGGCACCTGAGGCCCCCCTGGGAGGGCAGCGCTGTCCACCAGTGCAGCCACCGTGGCTAGAACACAAACTCTGCAAACCCAGCTCCGTCCCAGCACCGCGGGTGTACGGGGAACAATGCCACCCACGTACTCAACGCGCCCTTGCTGGCGTGCAGTTCCGTCTTCCAGAAACACAGGGTGGACGCCGAAAACTGCGCTCAGCGGAACCTAGCGGCGAAGGAGGCCCAGAAGGCAGCCCTCACCTCCGACATCTGTCTGAGCTCTGAGCCACACCCATCCACATCTGCGGCCGACTTCCCACCCAACCTCAGATGTCCCTCCTTCCTCCCCTGCAACCCCCCCATGCCCACCGCCACACGCCCCCGACAGTACACAGGAACCGTATTTGTTGTAATTTTTTTTAAATTTCTTATCCACAACACTTGTACAACTGTTTTTTAAGGTTCTTATCTTTCTTTTTAAATGTGCTTCACCCTGGCCAGATAGGTAGCTCCGTTGGTTAGAGCATCGTCCTGACACGCCAAGATTTTAGGTTCGACCCCAGGTCAGGGCACATACAAGGGTCAAGCAATGAATAAGTGGAACAACCAATCGATGTTTCCCCCTCTCTGTCTCCCTCCCACCCCTTCCTCTCTCTCTCTCTCTCTCTCTCTCTCTCTCAAATCAATAAATTAGATTTTTCATTTTAAATTCTTAAAAACAAAAACATCAAACATGCTCCAATGAGGCTTCTGCGTAATGTGTCCTTAGCCCTATGTTCTAACAAGGCCCCTGGCGTTCACTGCATGGCTCTGCACAGCTCAGGAGTCATAGGAGTGCGAGGGAATATTACAGCATTAATATTATGTAAACTGCTCAGCACAGCGCCTGGCACGTGATAAGCACTGAATCAACTGTAACTTGTTAATACTAAAAAGGAGAAAGAGCGAGCGAGAGAGTTGACTTACACATCTAATGAGCTAAGAGCTAGGGGCACTGAGCCATCCCAGGAGGAACGTGTGAGCATTTAGAATACAGGAAGAGGCTTTAGAATACAGGAAGAGACTTCAGGAATGAAGGCTGGCATGAAACACCCTAGGTGGGTATAAGTACAACCCTGCATTAACCTATAAAGTCTGGAAGGAAATAAACCAACATGTCAATAGCAATTGAAGGGACTTGGAGAGTGGTTGTTTATTTCCGTATACCCCTCAACTTTGCAAACTCATAAACCTTTTAAAATCTTAAAGACCACCTAAGACCATAACCCAAGCAATTTTCAAGAAGCAGAAATCACCTCAGCCTGCTAATCCAGCTTAGAGTGGGCCCACTCTGCCTGAGTTCAGCATGTGCGTGTGTATCTGTTTCATCCGCTGCTATGACAAGCAAGCACCAAACACTTCCTCCCCTTTCATGCCTTCAGAATAAAGACTACTTTTAAGAGCAAGAATGTTTAAATCATGTAGCTTGTGACCTTTACTTTGTATCTAGTAACGAACTAAACAATGACTTTGTTTTGAAATTAACTTGCAATTGCATGAGGATTAGGTTCGAATGAGCTTGACTTTGCTCAAAAATCAATGCTGCCCTCTTCTTTGTTCTCCTGAGGCCGCCCGATGGCTTATCGGGGAGAAGAGGAGGAAAGGGGATGCGGACCGCCAATGCCTGGGCTGTGAGCCATCAGGTCTGTTGTCAGAGTCCTCTCCTGACGGTGTCCAACAAATTAGCAAAGACCTCAAGAAAGCCGTCAGGACCTGCTGGTTCTAGACCAGGGAGAGAAATGGTGCCGGCCACCACTTGTCCAGCTCCCGGCCAAGTGGTTCCCCGGGCACCATGGCAAAATGCAAGTTCTGGTCTCCACCATAACACCTAGACCAGTGGTCGGCAAACTGCGGCCCCCTGAGTGTGGCTCTTCCACAAAATACCATGTGTGGGCGCGCACGTACAGTGCGATTGAAACTTCGTGGCCACACTCAAGGGGCCAAAGAGCCGCGTGTGGCTTGCGAGCCGCAGTTTGCCGACCACTGGCCCAGACTGAACCTCTCCCCATCGCTGCCCTGGTGGCCACGCCAGGAAAGAATGAAGTGGGAAGGAGTTGTGGCCCCAGGTTCGCCTTTAGTAAAGCAACACCTGCTTCCACTTCAGCGCTCAGGGGCTCAGTCAGCAGCACTTTTCCAGGGTTGGGGGCCTGAGTGACAGGGACCTCTGACCCAGGATGGGTCTCCTTAGCGAGCAACTCAGGGAAGTGTTCAACTGAAGCCCAGAGCCACGGGCTCTAGTCCCTTCCTCTCCCTGGACCCTACTATCCCCACACACAACACAGGGCTGGGTTAGAGCACAGGGTCACACACTCATGCCCGGCAGGTAATACGATAAATCGTCCGGGTGTGTCAGCCATCGCACAGCCTGTGGTCTAGCGTTCCCTTGCCTTAATGATGAGCAAATCATGGGTTTAGAGGAGGATGGGTGGGGGGGGGGGGGGCTGCAGCCAGTGCACAGCTTGGAGAACTAGACTCACTGTAAAAGGGGTCCACGGGCTCTGAAGAGCCAGAGGGAGATAAAATAGCTCCCGAGTCAGAGGAGCCCCTTGGTATGAAACTTCCAGGGTAGCAGGGAGTTTTTTCAGGGCCGAAGCAGGAGGAAATGACAACTGAAACTGACAAGGGGAAATCTTAGCAGCATAAAAGCAAAGTTCTGCATTTAGGTTTGAAAGAAAACGAACCAGGCTATGAGGCCAGGATGCACTGGGGGAGAGGGACAAGACTGCAATGGACAGCCAGCCCTCCCGGAAAACAAACATCCCCGAGAGCCAACAGCAAGCGCTAAGAAGGCCCACAGAGCTTCGGGAGAAACGTGAAGGGTGTGAAGAGCTGACCCAGGGTCTAGCTGCTCTCCTGGTGGTCAGAGTGCATTTGGAAGTGCAGGCTCTGGCCTGGGAAGACAGGAAAATGGCAGGGGCCCCGGGGGGAGCCACAGGCTCAGGACAGTTTCCTGGTGCCACGAGGACGAAGATGCAGCTGAGAAGGGTAAAGAAAAGATGTGCCTGCCAGGAGAGAAGGTGCCCACAGCCCGCAAATACAATACGGGCAGCGAAGGGCAGCGAAGCAAGGCAGCCAGAGAGGCTGCCACGAGTGTGAGTGACGGCTCAGAGGCCCGCCCCTGCAACCACAGAACCTTTGCTCCAGCGAGGGTTCCACCCTGTAACAGGAAGTGCCGGCTCACGGGGGAGGTGGGAAGGTAACCAAACAGGCACCCAGATGGGCCTAGTTGCCTCAAAATTGCCTCCAGAGCAGTGCTTGTCAAACTTTGATGTGCTTAGCTACCACCTGGGATTTTTTTTTTTAATTGATTTTAGAGAGAGAAGACGGGAGAGAGAAACATCGATTTGTTGTCCACTTACTTACGCATTCATTGGTTGATTCTTGCATATGCCTACCAGAGATTGAGCCGGAAACCTTGGCATATCCGGACGACACTCTAACCAACTGAGGTACCCGGCCAGGGCTCACCTGGGGTTCTTCCTAAAAGACGCTAAGTTAGTGGGTGTAGGTGAGATTCTGCAGCTCTGGTGGGCTCCCAGGTGATGCTCACGGGGCCGCCCAGGCACCGCACTTTGGTAACCAGGCCACTTTGAAGGCAAAGAGAGCAGGTTCTGGGTGAGAAGGGGGGGCGGTAAGAGAAGCCCCTTCTGAGGCCCCGCCTCCTAAAGGCCAGTCCTGGGCTCGGAGTGGTCTACAAGCTGGAGGGGAGGGGGCTGGCGGCTGACGAAGGAGGCGCGTCCTCGCGTCCTGGAGGATTCTCTCCGGTTTCCTGGGGAAAGGGAGGCCCCCCAGGGAAAGGGTGGCGTCAAGCCCGAAGTGTTTGGGTCCCAATACAACTCGGCCACTCGGAACTGGTTCACAGGAGCAGGAACCGGACCATGCCCTGCTGCAAACATGCCTAGAATTAATCAGCTCTCCCCAGCCGCCCTGCACAAACGCTCCGCGCTGTCTTCCTCCAGGGGAAAGGTGACTGAGGCTGGGAGACTCCCCGGCGGTGACTCACCCACAGAATCAAATATGACCCCGCAGGGCAGCCCCAGCTCGCTTCTCCAAACCCAACCTCTCCCTCTAGACCGCCCCCAGCCCCGTCCCGCGCGCCGTTTCCTCTCTCTCAGGTGTGTCCCCAATGCCACGGTCCCAACCCTTCCAGACGCAGCCGAGGCTCTACCCCTCGCCGGGGCAGTCATTCCCACAGCGTGTGTGGGCGCTCCTTCCAGTCTCCTCGAATCACAGTATTGCGTGCCCGCCTCGGGGGGGCCCCTCGGATGCTAAGGTCCCATAAGCGCCCTTTGTCTCCCCCTTTCGGCGCCGAGCGCGGTGCCAGACGCACAGGAAGTGCTGACACTGAACCGGGAGGGAGCAGGATCCGTGTCCAGAGGGGGCGCCCAGCGCGCGGGGACTCCGCGGGGCTCAGCGAGGGTCCCTCCAAAGAACAAGGGTCCCCGCGACAGGAGCCCCGAACCCCGAGTTTAAGTCCGGGCAGCCCCTCTGCGCCTCCCGAGCCGTGACGCCCAGACGCCG
>NW_005871594.1:274664-287894 GCF_000147115.1 Myotis lucifugus | reverse complement strand
CGCTGGCGCCGCGCCCACACCCTGCCCGCGAGCCGTGGGACGCGGCCTGGGACCCGCCCGCGCCCGCCCACCCGCCGGCTCCACCTGCCGCTCCCGGCTGCGCCCGCGGACCCCCTAATTGGCTGCGGGCGTTCCCGGCTCCGCCCGCCGCCGCAGGGCACTCTGGAGACTGTAGTCCGCCGCGCGCTCGGGAGCTCCGGGTGGGTCCTGGGGAGTTCTAGGGACCCCCTGGACGGAGCCGTCCTGAGTCTGGGAGACCAGCCGCGCCTTGTGGCGCCCCACGTTTCTCTGCCAACGAGACGGGGAGCGAATTGGCCTTCCCTGAGCGCGCCCCGATTGTCGTCCGAGGGCCAAGAAGGTGAGCCGGCTTTCAGCATTGAATCCGCCCCCGACCCGCCCTCGAGGTTGCGCTGCTCGCGCCCGCTTTTCAGGTGGTGGCGCCGGGCTGGGGAAGCACCGGCCCGGGGCTACCCATCCGCCGGCGGATCCGCTGCGGGATCCTCGGCGCGGTGCCGCCTCCTACCGCGCGCAATGCTGCGCCCCTGCGGCCGCGGTCGGTCCCCGGAGGCCCCGGCTTCCCGGATCGTTTACTGCTTCCCAGGCGCTCCCGGACCAGACCCAGAGCCGGCCAGCATCGGAGCCTGGGAGAAAGGGCCCCTGGGGACTCATCACAGCTTCACGGTGGATCTCCAGATGTGTCTGCATATTAAGTTAAAAGCTTCTGGTTCTTAATTTCCCGGTTTAAATAAAGTGTCCTGTATGCAGCTCCTTCCCTGGTGAGCTTTCTGTTACACTCCCCGCTTTTACTGAGCTATTTTCTTCTCTCTCTCTCTCAAATATATTTTATTGATTTCAGAGAGGAAAGAAGAGAGACAGAAATATCAATGATGAGAATCACTGATCTTCTGCCTCCTGCACGCCCCCTACTGGGGATTGAGCCCGCAAACCGGGCATGTGCCCTTGACTTGAATTGAACCTGGGACCCTTCAGTCCTCAGGACGAGGGTCTATCCACTGAGCAGAACCGGCTAAGGCCTCTCTCTCTCTCTCTCTCTCTCTCTCTCTCTCTCTCTGATAATGCCCAGTGCCATGCTCATACCTTGTTAATGTGAATAAAAATGTGTACTTTGAAAGTGAGTTTGGAGTTCTCAAATCTTTTTTTTAACCTTTTTATTGAATTTAATGGGGTGACATTGGCTAATAAAATTATGTGTCTCAGGTGTACAGTTCTATCATACACCATCTGTATTGGATTGTGTGTTTACCACCCCCAGTCAGGTCTCCTTCCATCACCGTTTACCCCCCCTGTACCCTCTTCTACCTGCCCTCTCCCCTGCTTCCCTCTGGTAACCACTATACTCACAGGCGTTCTCTTGTTCCCCAACTCTCAATGCAAACCAGTTACTCCTCTAAGTTCCTGCCTGATTCCTTCTCAGCTCTTAAGAGCTGCAATGATTTCATCCCTAAATTCGTTAGTTGTACGGAAGTTTATCCATATAGCACTCCTATGATATTTCTAAATTAGAACTGCTTTGAAACAGTTTATATAACATAGACATGATTTGTTCCTCAATGGTTTTGAGAAACCTCCCCATAAAACCATCTGAGCCAGATATCTTTTCTTAGCGTTTCATCATTGATTACTTTCTGGTTATTGGTTATGGTTATTGATTGATTCACATTTTTAACTCCTTCATAAGTCAGTTTTCATAAAATAACTTCTATTTATCTAAGTCTGTGCTGTCCAATATGGTAACTGTTGGGGTCCAACCCCAGCAGGCCCAGGGGTTCCCAAAGGTGTGGACGGAGTTGGCGAAGAAGGAATGACACGGAGACTGCGTTCAGTTGATTAGCATAGCCAGGTTCTTTTTTTATTGTCCTGTTACATCTGTATTTATACCATTTGATCCTATAAGTATGCCTCTATAATCACATCATGGTATGTTTTGGGTAACCTTCTACAGTTCCTTGTTTCATTTTTTAAATGTATACACCAGAAAATTTAAAACTACATATGTGATATATTTGTAGCTTGTGTTATATATTTATTGGATAGAGCTAATTTAGATTTTCAAAGTATTGGTATAGAGTTGTGCATAGTATTCTCATATATATTTTAATCTCTTCCTTATCAATAGCTTCCTTTCTCATTACTTTTTTATTGTTTGTTTTTGTTAATCCTCACCCAAGGATATTTTTCCATTGATTTTTAGGGAGAGTAGAAGAGAGAAGGAAAGACACAGAGAAATATCTATGTGAGAAAAACACATCAATTGGTTGCCTCCTGCATGAGCCCCGACCAGGGCCTGGGCCAGGGAAGAGCCTGCAACTGAGATACATGCCCTTGACCGGAATCAAAACCAGGACCAACGCAGGCCGACGTTCTATCCATTGAGCCAAACCAGCTAGGGCCTCATTCTTACTTTTTTAAGATCTTTTCTTCTCCTATCATATTTGCCAAAAAAAATTGTCTGTTCTTATTGATCTTTTCCTAAAACCAGCTTTTTAACCACTAGTTTATATAAAATAGGGGAGACAGAAGGACATGTTAACACATTGGAGATAAAATCTGCACAAATCAGGGTGTTTTCCTCTACATGACAATCTGGATTCTCCAACAAATAAATTGCAAAAAGAGTAAGAAAGATAGAAAGGGGGAACGTCACGATACTTATGAAGTGGTCTAAAGGTAACATATAGATCTGTTTGGAGTCCTGACTTGAATAATTCATCTGTTAAAAATATACCGTAAAAAGGCGGGGGGGGGGGTCAGTTGGGGGGAAAGGAGACATATGTAATACTTTAAACAATAAAAAAAAAAAAGTAAAAAGGTATATAAATGTCTAGTCTCTGTTCTGCACCTGAATCTAATATTATATGTCACTCATATTTAAAAACAAATTTTAACAAACAGCGACATTTGCATGCTGACTGGATATTTGATAACATTAAGAGATAATCATTGTTTCTTTTTAGGTATAAAAGTATGTGGTTATATATTTTTTTAAAGTCACTCTTTTTGAAATATTGAAATTTTTACAGATGAGAAGTCATAGCTGAGATTTGCTTCAAAATAACACAGAGATGGTGGTAGTGGGTGGGTGGAGTATCGATGAAACAAGATTGACCCTGAGTTGATCATTATTGAAGCTAGGTGGTTACATGCAGGTGTATCACACTAACCCGCTTTGGGACAGGTTTGAAATGTTTTGTTATAAAGAACCTGAAGAAAAAAAGATCCTGTTTATACTAATCAAGCTTACTGTTTTGTTTTCTGGTTCACTTATGTCTGTTTTGGTCTGTAAACATTTCTTTCTCTCTTTGGTTTTATGTTACTTAATTTTCTGGGTTCTTTTAGAATTATGTGCCTTGTTCATTACTTGTTTTCTAATAAACACATTTAGGCTATAAATATTCCTCTGAGAATCACCCTGGCCGTGTAACATGTTCTCATACGTGTGCAGTTTCTCGTTCCTTTCCAGGGTGTGCTTTGCGTTTAGAACTGGTCATGTTTTAGTGAAGGAGGTTAACGGGAGGTGAGGGCAGGGCTGGAAAACTGAGAGGAAGCCCTCATCATTTGTTATTCTTTTTAAAATATGTTTTTATTGATTTCAGAGAGGAAGGGAGAGGGAGAGAGAGATAGAAACATCCATGATGAGAGAGAATCATTGACTGGCTGCCTCCTGCACACCCCACACTGGGGATCGAGCCTGCAACCCGGGCATGTGCCCTGACGGGGAATCGAACCGTGACCTCCTGGTTCATAGGTCGGGCTGGCTAGACATTGTTTATTGACTGCTAGTATTTCCTGCACTGTTCTATCGAGGAAGACCTCCTGCCAGAGCTTCCTGGTGTCCAACATTCTAGTTCCGAGGCTGCATTCTCTGCTCCGTTGCCTGTTGCCGGAGCCATGGGCATGAGGAGCTCCAAAATGAAACTGAAGACAGGGTCGTTTCTGTGGTGCCTCTACCTGGACAAGCTCTACTGCCTGCTGTCCCTGAGGAACATGAGGGCCTTGGTGGAGTACTTCAGCCTCCTCGACCCGCACCGCCACAACACCATGAACGGTCAGTGCTGTCAGAAACGTCTCCGCCGGGTCGCGACCTGGTGTCTAGTCACCGACTTACACTGAAGACTGGTGGCAGCTCAGTGAGGAGGGCACAGCTGCAGGCTCTGGGTTTAAATCCTGGCTCTGCCCCTTACCCCTTGGAGATCTGGAGAGTGCCATCACCCTCTTTATTATTTATTTACTAGAGACCCGGAGCATGAAATTCATGCACTTGGGGGGAGGTGAGTGGGGGGTCCCTCAGCCCAGCCTGCGCCCTCTCTCACAGACCAGAAACCCTTAGGGAGATGTCTGACTGACGGCTTAGGCCCAAGCTGTCCGTCAGACATCCTTAGCGCTGCTGTGGAGGTGGGAGAGGCTCCCGCCACCGCTGCTGTGCTCGCCAGCCTTGAGCCCAGCTTCTGGCTGAGTGGCGCTCCCCCTGTGGGAGCACGCTGACCACCAGGGGGCAGCTCCTGCATTGAGCGGGATTGAGCCGAAACCAGCTCTCCGACATTCCCCAAGGGGTCCCAGATTGCAAGAAGGTGCAGGCCAGGCCAAGGGACCCCACAGGTGCACCATCGGGGCCGGGGAGGGACGCGGGAGGTTGGCCAGCCAGGGAGGGACCACGGGAGGGCTCCAGGGCGTGTCAAGCCCATCTTGCTCAGTCCTATGGCCGGACCCCAGCAGCAAGCTAACCTACCAGTCGGAGTGTCTGCCCCTCTGGTGGTCAGTGCATGTCATAGCGAGTGGTTGAGCAGCCTTAGCATATCATTAGCATATTACACTTTGATTGTTTGAATGGACAACCGGACTACCAGACACTTAGCATATTAGGCTTTTATTATATAGGATTTTTTCTTCAATTTCAGATATTAGGCTTTTATTATATAGGATTTTCTCTTCAATTTCAGAGAGGAAGGGAGAGGGAGAGATATAGAAACCGCTACCAAGGATCAAGCCCGCAATCCAGGTATGTGCCCTGACCAGGGATGGAACCAGGACCCCCTGGTTCATAGGTCAACGCTCAACCACTGAGCCACAGCGGCTGGGCTCAACACCCTGTTTAAGTCTCACTTTCCTCGTCTGTGAGTGAGGATTCTGATAATGGAGTCCATCTCATGGTTGGGGGAGAAGATAATTGCATGAGGCAATTATGGAAAATGCATGGCACCTGGTGAGGACTTGGCGTTCACTGTCATTGTAATTATTCCTGGGGGTCGAGCCCCCTCAGCAGCAAGACTTCTCATCTGTCAAATGGGATGTTTGTATCAAATAAATGATATGCAAGGTCCCTTCTAATTCTTGGTAATTGTGAGTGACCAACAAGTACTGACCATCCTCACCTTGCCTTTGAGTGCACAAACCAATAGAAGATTAGTCAAAAGACTTTAGGGGTTTTTATAGGACTGAGTAGAAAGCAGGTTTCCTATCCATTCATTGTGACCTGAGAGAGATTAAGGTCATTTGTGAATAAGGGGTTTCTTCCATAAAGATTTTTAAGAGTTCATTCAATCTTTAAAATATAATTTAAAAAAACACCTTCATTTTCTCATCATTTCCTGCCTCAGTGTTTCTCGTTACACATAGATTTTCACAGGGTATGTCACCAACTCTTTGCAAAAACGCAGTCCCTGATCACGCAGCTGCAGGGCACCGAGCTGTAAACAGAAAACCTGGGACTGAAGCCCAGGGCGTTCGGACTCCAAAGCCCACTCTTAGTCTCACCGGAATGTCTGCTGAGTCTGGTCTCCCTGGCAACTCCCTCCCTCCCTGATGATGCAACACCCGAGAGGGGCAGGCTGCGTCTTCTGGTCGCCAAGGGACTGGATAGTGACCTGAAAGCGTGAGACACAGCCCTGAGTCCTGCCTTCCTGCAGGGGGTGTGACATGGGAAATGCATAGCACCTGGTGAGGACTTAGTGTTCGCTGTCATTGTCATCATTGACTTAAGGCCCTGGAGACGTGAGTGGGCCAGAGCCAGCTGCTTTAAAAACAGCATTTGTTGCCCAGTCAGTGAGGCTCAGTGGTTGAACATCAACCCATGAACCGAGAAATCCCCGATTCGATTCCCAGTCAGGGCACATGCCCAGGTTGTGGGATCCATCCCTGGTAGGGGGTATGCAACAGGCAGTTGATCAATGATTCTCTCTCATCATTGATGTTTCTCTCTCTCTCCCCCTCTCCCTTTCTCTTTGAAATCAATAAAAATATATTTAAAAAAAGAAAGTAGCTACTGTCCCACACCAAAACATCTCTCAAGGTGCAACTGCACAAACATCACTGGAAATACACACACACACACACACACACACACAACACTCTAGGGGTCCAGTGCACAAATTCGTGCACCTTGAAAGGACCTGTGGGCCGCGAGGCTGTGGTGGGCACAGGGGCGGGTCTCAGCCCATCCTCTGAGTCCCTGCCTGGCCCCTCCCACCATGGTCCCTGTCTGCTGGCTGCCCCATTCCCACCGCTGCCTCTCTCACCCGCTGATGGCATGGCTCCCACCTGCTGATGGCACAGAGCGATTGGGGCTGGCGCCATCAGTGGGTGCGAGTGGCAGCTGCTGCCCCTATTGCCTCTCAGGAGCAGGGGGAGGTGGAGAAGCCCTCAGGGGCGATGGGGGCTGGCAGGCGCCGCTCACACCTGCTGACTGATGGCACTGAGTGATTGGGTTCGGCAGTGGGTGCGAGCACCAGGTGGGACCGTAGTGCATGGGAGCAAAGAATTTTCAGTAACCACCAGAGGCTTGCCCTGATGACAGCGACCAGCACCCTGCCTTGGTCTGGCGCCCCCACTCACCTGCTCCACCATCCCGCTGTGGTTGATGCCTGCCATGTTCCATGCGTGCCCCCTGGTGGTCAGCACACGTCATAGCGACTGGTTGTTCAGTTCGATTGTTCCACCGTTCGGTCTATTTGCATATTAACCTTTTATTATATAGGATATCTATATAGTGTGTTGCTCCCACATGCTCATACCTGGAGGGGACTGGGAAGGATCATCAAGAGATCATCAGAAGCCCCCGAACCAGGACATGTGACTGGCTCACTGTGACCTTAGCGAGCTTCCACTGGGACTCCAAACTGGGGATGCTCTGTGTGCAGGGGAGGAAGCTCTGTGGCCTGTAGGTTCGGGGAAATCGCATGTAGACAGTGACCCGTGAGACGCCCTCCGTGACCCTGGGCGATGTGTGTGCGCCACCACGCTTGTTCCTTTCATCTTCGACCCCGAAAGAGATGATTAGTGAGTGGGATTTCAGCACTAACCTTCCCTGTGAGTGGAATTTCAGCACTAACCTTCCCTGTTCTTTAAATTACAGGATTGTTGTCTCTGATTGTAGGACTGAATATGCCCTGGCACTGGCAAGGCTGTGGCATCAGGTCACGTTTGGATCCCAGCACGGCCCCTAAGGGTGGTCAGCAGCCGTGGCATCACCTGGAGCTGGTCAGAGATGCACGCCGGGTCCCAGGCCGGGTCCCACGCCGGGTGGCACACCGGGTTTCCCGCATCAGAGTCTGTGCTTCCACAAGACCCTCTGGTGACTGGTGTTGCTACCGTCGTAGCAGCGCTGCATAGACCAGTTCCTCTCTGAGGCTCCTTATGACAGGGTGTGGTGCCCCTCTCCCTGCAGGGCTGTGTGTTCCAGGAGAGGTGGCCTTTCAAGGATGAGCCCTAACGGCTTCACCAGCAGCGGTGCCTTCCCCTCGTAGCCAAATGCACTCGCTTTCATAGAAGCACAAGGCATATTGATGCTTTTATGGAAGGGGAATGATTTTTTAAATTTCTCCTGTTTTAATCGTCTCCTCCAATGAAAGGCCCAGTGAAAGATCAGCTTCTCCATGGAAGTGTCCCAGGTCCCCAGTGAGCATTAGCTCTTCCTTCATGTACGGGGAGCATGCGCCTTTCACTGGTCACCTCTACACACCTGTCCGCCCGCGGAGTGCGTGAGCTGGGTCAGGAACCAAGTCCTCTCTGCCCTTGCTCTCCCGCCTCCGGTGCATCCTTTTCCACACAGCTCAAGGGCAATTAAGGGTTAAGAAATCGTGGAAGGTGCAGTGGCAAAGCCAGAAACAAAATAGTATCATTGCTAGCCCTGCTCAGTGGTTGAGTGTTGTCCTCTGAACCAGGTCACAGTTCAATTCCTGGTCAGGGCACATGCCCAAGTTGAGGGCTCGATCCCCAGTGTGGGGTGTGCAGGAGGCAGCCAATAAGTGATTCTCTCTCATCATTGATGTTTCTCTCTCTTCCTCTCTGAAATCAATAAAACGTTTTTTTTTTAAAAAAAAGATTTTGAGCCCTAGCTGGTTTGGCTCAGTGGATAGAGCGTCGGCCTGCGGACTGAAAGGTCCCAGGTTCGATTCCGGTCAAGGGCATGTACCTGGGTTGCGGACACATCCCCAGTGGGAGATGTGCAGGAGGCAGCTGATCGATGTCTCTTTCTCATCGATGTTTCTAACTCTCTATCCCTCTCCCTTCCTCTCTGTAAGAAATCAATAAAAAATATATTTAAAAAAAAAAAATAAGTGATTCTCTCTCATCATTGATGTTTCTCTCTCTTCCTCTCTGAAATCAATAAAACGTTTTTTTTTTAAAAAAAAGATTTTGAGCCCTAGCTGGTTTGGCTCAGTGGATAGAGCGTCCGCCTGCAGACTGAAGGGTCCTGGGTTTGATTCCGGTCAAGGGCACATGCCCGGGTTGTGGGCTCGATCCCAATTGGGGGGCGTGCAGGAGGCAGCCGATCAGTGATTCTCTCTCATCATTGATATTTCCATCTCTCCCTTCCTCTCTGAAATATATATATTTTAAAAATATATATATAAATATATATGTTTTATATATATATTATATATATATATTTTTTTTTAAAAAGATAAAAAAAAAAAGAAAATTGTTGCTTTTCCCAGGTCACAGGCTTCCAACATCAGTACCATCGAGGCGGCTCCCAGTTTGTTAGCCTTTGGAGCTGTTTCTGAATAATCCATCTCCTCATCTTCCCCCCACCCAACAGATATGATGTTCTACCACTTCCTTCATCATGTGACTAACTGGAATCGGAAACAGATCATGAAAGTGTTCCACATGCTGGACTGGGAAGCGGCGGGCGAGATCACTTTTGACCAGTTCTACGTGCTGGTGTGCTTACTACTGGCACACGAGGCGAGTATCGGGCCGGGCCCTGGGGCAGCTGCCACCATCTTGCTAAAGGTAGCCCTGAATTAAGAGTACACCCAACATTTTCTTCCCTTTCACTCAAATCAGGAAGGAAAAAAATGTAGGGGAGAACTAGTTCTGGTTCCCAAGTGGTCCATCCATAACCTAGACACCCCCAGTTGCTACCCAGCCTCTCCCCTGCCACCTCCCCCTTCTCGGAGAAGTTCCCAGAGGGATGGGTGGTGGAGATGGGTTCCCGCCTGACCTGCACACACTTCTGGTGTGTGTTTACCTCCCACTCGTTACCACCAGTGTCCTGACGTTTCACAAGTAGGTTTGCAGTCAAGGTGAGGACATGCGTTCTAGTGGCCAGGGGTCTGTCTAGCACAGCGGTTCTCAACCTGTGGGTCGCGACCCCTTTGGCGGCCGAACGACCCTTTCACAGGGGTCGCCTAAGACCATCCTGCATATCAGATATTTACATGACGATTCATAACAGTAGCAACATGACAGTTATGAAGCAGCAACAAAAATAATTTTATGGTTGGGTCACAACATGAGGAACTGTATTTAAAGGGCCAGAAGGTTGAGAGCCCCTGGTCTAGCAGAGTGATCACTACAGGCTGCTCAGTTCCCCCGGAGGACAGATGCCGGAGCAGGACCCGTAGCATGACCACGGCACCCTTTCGCCCCTGAGCCTCTGTGATTCCCCCTTTTGCCTTTCGCTCTCTGGGGAACGGACTAGGGCGCAGAGGAGGAGTCTTGATGTGGCAAGTTTAGGAAGCAGCACCAACAATGCTGTTTCTTGGCGGACCCATTTCTCTCCAAACAGAACCACTTGGAAGAGCAATTTATCTTCCGCCATTCCCGGCACGTCTTTGACCTGCTGGACCTGGACGGGGAGATGAAAATCGGGGCGGAGAGCTTCCGAAAGTACGACTTTCTCTTCAATATTAAAAAACATGAGCTCCGAGAGTTCTACCGCAACTTCGACATCACCGGTGACTGTGTGAGTGCAGATCCCTCAGGGATGGCCTGGCAGCCTCCCTGTCCTGAGGTGGAGGGCAATGTCCTACTACCTAGTCCAGGGGTCCTCAAACTACGGCCCGCGGGCCACATGCAAACACAAATATTGTATTTGTTTCCGTTTTGTTTTTTTACTTCAAAATAAGATATGTGCAGTGTGCATAGGAATTTGTTCATAGTTTTTTTTTTTTTTAAACTATAGTCCGGCCCTCCAACGGTCTGAGGGACAGTGAACTGGCCCCCTGTTTAAAAAGTTTGAGGACCCCTGACCTAGTAGACAGGTGAGGAGGGGGGTGAGAAAACCTGCTCCAGACGTAGCTGGTTTGGCTCAGGCCATAGGACCTCGGCCGGCGGTCAGAAAGGTCCTGGGTTTGATTCCAGTCAAGAGCATATACCTCGGTTGCAGGCTCCTCCCTGGCCAGGGACCTGGTCGGTGTGCATGCAGGAGGCAACCAATCAATGTGTTTCTCTCACATCGGTGTTTCTCTCTTGTCTTTCCCTCTCTCTGAAAATCAATGGAAAAAATATCCTCAGGTGAGGATTGAAAAAAAAGAAAAGAAAAGAAATAAAACCTGCTCCAGCATGCCATGGCACTGGGATCAGAAAAACTGGAGATTCATAGGCCCATGAAAGAGAGAGGACTGAATAAGTGCTACATACGAGAATATGGATACAAAATTACAGAAGCTTAGAGAAGGATATACATTAACTAGAGATCCAGTGCACAAAATTAGTGCACGGGTAGGGTCCCTAGGCCTGGCCAGCAATCAGGACCAATCTGTGGGGCAATTGGCGGGATGATTGGGTCCCCCTGCTGGCACCCACCTTGGCCCGTCTGGCACCGCCTGCTCGCCGGCCCTGCCCGGATTGCCATGCTGCCAGACGCCTCCCTCTGCAGGAGGCAACTGGTGGGGCGATGTGGGGGGGGGGCCTCTGCTGGCACACACCTTGGCTGGCCTGGGGCCTGTGGGCTGGGGGCAGCTCCTGTGTTGAGCATCTGCCTCCTGGTTGTCAGTGCGCGTCATAGCAACCGGTCGTTCCACCAGTCGTTCCTCCGTTCGGTCGATTTGCATATTAGGCTTTTATTATATAGGATATGGCAGGAGTTGGTGTTGGGGAAGGGCATAAGAGCTAAGTAGAAAGAAGAAATTCTGTGATGGGAACACAGGAGCAAAATCCTAAGAGACCACTATGGTGAAGACTGTGAATTCTGCCTATTTAACGAGGAAGTCCATGTTGGGGAAGCAAGGAGGAGGTGAGGCTGAGAAAGGTGGATCACATCTGAACCTCAGATGCCAGCCTGAAGCATCTAGACTTGAAGTAAAAGAAAGTGACTCTAGGTTCCTTTAGAGCAGCGGTTCTCAACCTGTGGGTCGTGACCCCTTTGGGGGTCGAACGACTGTTTCAGAGGGGTCGCCTAAGACCATCGAAAAACACATATATAATTACATACTGTTTTTGTGATTAATCACTATGCTTTAATTATGTTCAATTTGTAACAATGAAATTGGGGGTCACCACAACAGGAGGAACTGTATTAAAGGGTCCAGCATCAGGAAGGTTGAGAACCACTGCTTTAGAGTCTACAATAGACGCTCTGTTCCTGGCTCCTAGACTACAATCAGATGATAATTTTGTCCTAATTACTGAGTCTCTTTAAGTTTCCAAGTTTGTAAATGAGAAATGCTTACAATCCTGCTGTCATCTGAAACAAAGTATCAAATCCTCCCTGAAATAATTTTTCTTTTTATCCCCCAACAAAAGCACCTGAATTACAAGGAATTTAAGCTGTTTACTATCTTCACCATGGACAAATACCAGGAGAAGCAGAAAGTAGAGAAAAAGGAGGAACAGAAGGCTCTGCTTGAAAAAGAATATGCCACAGAAAGTTAAGGGGAAGGCAAAAGAGAAACTTCTTGAAAGAAATTCATCTAAAAATACAATATAAGTAATTATAACTGTTAGCATGTTTAAAAATAAATGTGAACACCAAAGTGGTATGTCTACACATTCACTTGGATATATGAAGGGTCCAAATGAGTGTTCCTCAAACAGAAAGTTCTTAACTTTGATAACCTATTGACCTCACATACGGAACAAGAATGTCATGTGAAGTAACCACTCTCTTTGTCCATCCACATGTCCCGATTCTGCTGCTGCTTTTCAGATCAACCCTGTTCATTCGGTCCCTGTGTATCCAAATAATTACCAACACTTCCTGGGGCGGAGCAGTTGAAAGAAGGCAGTGCTTCCCCAGTATTAGTCCCTAGTGGTCCAACACCTCCAGACCCTTTCTAGTCTCCCAGTCCTTAGGCTAAAACTACCTGGATGAAACACTTCAAAATGGCAAATGGTGAAGTGCCTCCAACCACAAGGGAAACGGACTTTAAGGATACTGGGGCTGTGTTCTTCCTAGAATCTGAATTACTCTCTGAGTCAGGTGCTTAAGCAAATGGATCACATCTGCTAGGGTAGCCCGGCTGGTGTGGCTCAGTAGTTGAGCATCAACTGAACCAGGTCACAACTCCATTCCCAGTTGGGGCACATGCCTGGGTTGCAGGCTTATCAAAATTCTGCACTCGAAGGGGGGAGGGTCCCTCAGCTTGGCCTATTCCCTCTCGCAGTCCAGGAGCCCTCGGGGGATGTCCGAATGACAGCTTAGGCCCGCTCCCTGTGGTGAGCGGGCCTAAGCCGGCAGTCAGACATCCTTAGTGCTGTCGTGGAGGCAGGAGAGGCTCCCACCACCGCCGCTGTGCTGGCCAGCCATGAGCCCAGCTTCTGACTGAGCGGTCCTCCCCTTGGGGGAGTGCACTGACCACCAGGGGGCAACTCCTGTGTTGAGCATCTGCCCCCCTGGTGGTCAGTGCACATCAAAACAAACCAGTTGCCCCCCCCCTCGAGGTTGAAACCAGCTCTGAAATCCCCCCGAGGGTCCCTGGAATTGTAAAAAAGCGCAGCCAAGGCCGAAGGAACCCCGCTAGGGCAAAATCGGGGCCCGGGAAG
>NW_005871594.1:244840-274564 GCF_000147115.1 Myotis lucifugus | reverse complement strand
TGCCCAGCCAGGAAAGGGCCACGGGAGGGCTCCAGGGCATGTCCGGCCTGTCTCGCTCAGTCCTGATCGGCCAGACCCCAGCAGCAAGCTAACCCACTGGTCGGAGCGTCTGTCCTCTGGTGGTCAGTGCATGTCATAGCAAGCAGTTGAGTGGCTTTAGCATATCATTAGCATATTACGCTTTGACTGGTTGAATGCCTGATTGGACGACCAGACCCTTAGCATATTAGGCTTTTATTATATAGGACATTTTTATTAATTTCAGAGAGCAAGGGAGAGAGACAGAAACATCAATGACGAGAGAGAATCATCGATCAGCTGCCTCCTGCACACCCCACACTGGGGATTGAGCCCGCAACACTTAACCATGGAGTATCAACCTATAAAAAAAAAAAACTAAAAAATTTTTTTAAATGTATTTGTAGGTATACTTAAAATTAAGTTTCATTATTTTCACATTGAGTCAACCCACTGCGCTTTTAAGGATAGAGCTTATTAGACCAAGTACCTTTAACATGCTTTGGATGGTAGTAACACTGTATTATGACTATGTCATAGTTACATTAGAATTCCTTGGTTGACAAAGCAAGTCTGCTCAGGGGCCTGAGCAGTGGGTGGCAAGGGGCAGCAGTTGCAGGGGCAGGTGAATGGCAGGCTTGACCGAGGAGATGACTACAGTTTCAGTCCAGGACCAGCCACAAAAAGGAAAGAATTTTAGAGGCAGCTAATTAAGCAAAGTGAAATCATTTCTATTAGTCCTTAGTTCTTCTGTGTTATCTGGTGGCTCATGCAAAAAACAAAGGACTAGAAAAGGCCAAATCAACATTGCTGACACCTGCTGAGCGGGGTAGTCACCATTGTGAACAGCCCGGACAGAGCCAGAGGACAGGAATCACGGGAGACTGGCTACAACAAGGGAGGTAGCAGCCACACTCTTCGCTTCACTAAAACATAGCATTTGAGAGTTGGAGGTGGATACAGGTATTATTTACTAATTTGTCCTATTACTAATTTTACTTATTTACTAATCAACAAGAAAAGACTACTGAAATAGTAGTCTTAAAAACTGTCATAGTGAAAAACAAAAGACACACATAGATAGGGGTTCACAGAAGAGAAAGAAATGTCAAAATGACTCCGAGGGTTTGGGGCCTGGGCAGGCAGATGAATGGAGAAAGCAATGTAGGTAGGAAAACAACAACAAAAAACAAACAAACAAACAAACAAAACAAAAAAACTGTCATAGTGATTTTTAAACATCAATGGGAAAAAGAGATGAAAATTATTCAATAAGTAGTATCAGGAAAAGTAGGGTAGGAAGCTGGAAAAAAGTAAACCTGAGTTGCTACTTCCTTCCTTGCACCAGAATAAAACCATAAAATAAATACAAGGGAATAAAACTGTTAAAATCTCAGAGTAGGTAAGATCTTTGGAAGTTATGAAAACCCAGAAGTCATAAAACATAAGACTAATAGATCTGACCATGAAATACTTAAAATTTGCACACGATAAATTACATAAAAAGAAAAAACAATGTGATAGAAAATGACTAATTTCATTAATATAGAAAGAGTTCTTGCAAATCAGGAGGGTAAAGACCAAAATGCACTAGGAAATGGGCAAACATAAAGAGAATTCACAGGAAAAAATACCAATGGTCTTAAAATATACAGTAAAATGCTAACCTTTACCCAAAGAAAAAACACAAATTAAAAACTAGAGGATATAGATTGTCAAAGACCAAAAGATCAGTCAGGGAAATAAGAGCAGTCATGCTGCTATAGTATTAAATTGGTCAAATCTATTTGGGGGGCAGTTCAGCATCTACTCCCCATATGTATATACTCGTTGATCTAGCAATTCAACCTCTTCAGGAGTATATTCAATAGACGTACACAGTCACAAACATGTAGTGTAGAAATGGACATTTCATGGCAGACGGTTCACAGTGGCAAACGACTGGAAACAGCCACACTCACCAGAATCAATTGTCTGAAATCACCGTGGTACTCCACAATGGAACACTATTGCAGCTGTAAGAGGAAATGGAGCAAATCTAACTCTACTTATATGGACAACCTACTAGTCACCATTTTAAAGAAAAATCACAGGTGTCAAGTCATACATATATTTATGGAAGAAAACAGGGTAAGGTGGATGATATACTCATATACATCAGACCAGCAGCAGCACCTGGAAACTTATAGAAATACAAATTATTGGGCCCCACTCAGACCTACTAACTTGAGTGTCTGGGGGAAAGAGTCCAGCAATCTGTGTTTTAATAGCCTTCCAGGTAATACTGATGCATGCTCAAGTTTGAGAACCATAGTGCTACAGGATCTTTAAAGATACCCAGAAAACTGGAAACAGGTGTTACCTCTGGGAGAATAAATAGGAGAGGGGCAGGAGAGAGACTCCTCACTTTGGTGTTTGGATTCCCCCCCCATGCCTATGTGTCACCTATCTATATATATAAAAGGCTGACTGACTGTACGCACGTCTGACCGCCCAACCACCTAGTACATACACTGGCAATTTAAAAATAAACGTTGACTCGCACATGCAAGATACATATAAAGCTCTTGCTGGCACCAATTGCTTGTGTGTGTTTTGATCTGTCATTGTCGATTGTGAATTTGGTTGTTTTTGTTGACATTCTGAAGCTGAAAGAAAGCAGCATCATCAACAGAATATGTCTGAAGACCAACTATTGGCATGATATACCCATGAAGCAAAAAGAAGCTGGCGTCGTCGACAGAATGTATTAAGTGTTTTTACTTTTTTTTTTTTTTAATATTTTATTGACATTTTACAGAGAGGGAGAGGGATAGAGTTAGAAACATCAATGAGAGAGAAACATCGATCAGCTGCCTCCTGCACACCCCCTACTGGGGCTATGCCCTTGACCGGAATCGAACCTGGGACCTTTCAATCCGCAGGCCGACGCTCTATCCACTGAGCCAAACCGGTTAGGGCGAGTGTTTTTACTCTTAATGTGGTATTCAGGGAGATATTAGAATAAGTTTAATCAATTTATCAGTCATTGTTTTTATCAATGTTTTTATATGTTTTTGTTGTTTTTATGTCACGTCTATGTTTTTATTATTTATTAAATCAATTTATATATTATTTTCATATACATTTTACTAATTTTTTTCATCTCTGACACTTCTATTATAGAGAAAAGGAAAATAGCAATATTAAAATATTTCTTCTAATCAATTTCCCTTCAAAGTGCACGAATCCACATTGAATTCGTGCCATTAGTTTTAAATAAAAATTTTAACAGTCAAAACCTGCAAATTTGGTCCAAAATGGGTAAGAAATGAGCTCAGTGTTTCTGAAAAACTGAATTAGGAGTTTTGACTTACAGCACGATTCTTAAAACAACCTATTTTAGACCAAGATTTCAATGCTGAAGATAAAGCATATCTATAAATGACCACATATGGTTTGGCATAGCAGATTCTAAGTCTGATGATAATGAAGTTATTTATTGAGTTGAAGTTTTAAAAAAGAGGAAAAGCTTTTTAGACGTTTTATTAGAATGAGGCAAATTACCCTTATTGTAGAGAGTAACAATAAAAAAAAACCACACAGAAAAAAGGCAAAGACAAAGAGAAAATTTGAACTTTTTTTTAAAAAAAGCACAAAATCCTACATACTAAAATTGTACACATCAAGTATTGGTCCAATCTTATGTCAATCTATTTACAATTAAACAGCACCATAGTTTTCTCACCTAGGTTAGTTAAACATGCCCAGTATTTGTTATTCAAAGTATATGTTCCTTTAAAATAAACTCTTGAGAGCTTAAATCTTCAACAAACAAAAAAGACCTTCCACCAACCATAGATTATTAATGATATCACCAGATTTACTTAAGAAAAATAGGTTTGAACACTTTTTTCCCAATTGACAAACTTTGAGAGATGTTGCTAATTCAATGTGGCACACAAATGAATGAAAACTATTTAATGATGGGGCATTCACATACCTCCAACTCCATATATAAAGACTCCTTTGGAATTAATGCTGCTGTATCCTGTTGGATTTAGATTCAATTATCAGCAAACTCAAATTAAATGTAGCCACAATCATTCAAATAATTTCATTAAAAAGGGAAGTAGTTAAAGCTCTCAGAAACACGTGTTACAATGATAAATATTATACTAGAGGCCCGGTGTACAAATTCGTGCACCAGTGGGGTCCCTCGGCCTGGCCTGCAGGATTGCACCGAAACCAGCTCTCCAACATCCCAAGGGGCCCCAGATTGTGAGGGTGCAGGCCAGGTCGAGGGACCCCACGGGTACATGATTTGGGCTGGGGAGGGACCGCAGGAGGGCTTCAGGGCATGTCCAGCCTGTCTCATTCAGTCCCTATCGGCTGGACCCCAGCAGCAAGCTAACCTACTAGTTGGAGCATCTGCCCCCTGGGGGTCAGTGCACATCAGTGACTGGTTGACTGTCTGCCTCCTGGTGGTCAATGCATGTCATAGCGAGTGGTTGAGCGGCCTTAGCATATCATCATTAGCATATTACGCTTTGATTGGTTGAATGGCCAACAGGTCAACTGGATGCTTAGCATATTAGGCTTTTATTATACAGGATCTAGCAGGCTATAGGAAGTTTAATACCATTTTGAACATTACCTTTAGACTAATTAGCAGCTTCATTTTGCCACTGAAATTAGTAATAGTGCTTCACATCCAAATAGGTGTGGAGGTTTGATTATTTCCCTGCTGCAAACAGCATAAGTACCTTCTTCCTCTAATTTTCCATCTCATGGATTCTCAGGGGTACAGTGATCATGTGGTAGCCCCTTCTCTCACTAATGGAACCAACCTTGAAAAGGCTCCAAGTTAAATATAATCCTTGGCAGCTTTACTCAGTCACAGTACAAAAGAATCAGGTTATCTCTCTGGATTTTCCAGTCCTCTACAGTCAAATCTGGGGATGGTTCTTAATCTGCCTCTTTACTAGGCAAGAGGAGAGAGGAAAACGGTCATCCAGCATAACTAAGGTAGCAGTGAACAGGAAAGCACTCAAGTATAAAGCAATGTTTCATCATTTGGTCTCACTGCTGATGTTAAAGTGACATCAGTAAACCTTTCATATTAGTAATTTATGAGTCGAAATTTTCTCTAAATGACTGAAAATAGGCACAATTCTTCTAGGCACAGATGGAATGGGTTTCCTTACACCCTTCCTGCAAATTGGAGGAGAAAGAGAATGACTTTATTATCGTACAGTGGAAATAGCTGTACTTGATTCCCTGCATTCCCTGGCCCAGTATCCATGTATTTGGGAGCACAGTTCTGAAAAGTTCCAAGCAGAGTGGAGAGAACAATTTAAGGTATTAAATAGTAGTAACCTTCTAAGCCTGGATATGAAAACCACTTTGTTATACACACTTTTCAAAATACCTATGTAGTAAGAGAAGAGACTTTTCAACTGAGTATCAGTTGAAAATCAGAGATCTGATTGCACTGACTAAATTATTGCCTAGTGTTCCAGAGGACGCCTGCCACCAATGTGCTGGAAGGCATCAAAATTTAGTGTGAATGTAAATAAAAAGCTCAACATATGGGAATGAGGAAAGCAATACTGAGACAAAATTTGCCAATCTCTAATCCTTAATGACTAAATATTAATTAAGCAAAGAATTAAGACCAGAATAGAAGCAAACCTCAAATACTGCTCTTTCCAGTTTCCATGCTAAAAAGCTCAAGTTTTATCATTGTTATTGATGATTTTTGGAAGTTATATTTTATTTTTATAAAAACTCTGTATTCACAAGGTGCTTGGTGCTGTTCATTGATGCGATGTTCTATGTACAGTCCAAATCATTTAAATACAGCCATTACATAGTTGCTGAGTGTTTGAAAATAAATGGTTATCTATTTCTTAACTGCCCCTCAAATTAGAAATTGTAATTACATGAGTCTCAAATGCTAGCTCTTTGTGTTTTATTAATTATTTTTGTTGGTCTCCATCACAGATGGAATTTTTCACTGGTAATTCCTCAGAACTAAATCCATTATACGGAATTCAGAGCAGTGAAAATAAATTTCACGCCATAGAGTAGGAAACAACAATACAAAGGAGTGGGAGGGGTCTGGGAACCAGCCAATAGGACCAGATCAGTTCTCAACTGGTGTTGGGTTTTGCAAAGGTTGGCTCATTATAACCTGTACAACGTAGTCCTTTGGGATCTTCAGCTCTTCTAACTTCATTTTGTCGGTGAGAGGTCTGCCAGAAAAGAACCACCGCTGACTGCTCGGTTCCACTCCCTCTGCTGAGTGGAGCCGCCTCTTCATGTGGTACACTGTGTCTGTGCTGCGGACTACAAGTTTGAGGTCTTTGCCAGTGGAAAGGCGCAAACGGAGCTGACATTCATATCCAGAATTAGGAGGTGGCTCAGGAATATCTAGAGTCTCTATGTCGCTCTTTTCCTCTATCATGTTGATAGGTGGTGCCAGGCAATAGACTGGGAGCTGGTATCTGTTTCCCAGTTCATCGTAGCACTCTGTAAGTGAACCTTCAGGAAGAAGATATGAATAAGAATTTAATCTAAATAAATGTAGTTGTTTTTTTTTAAATATATTTTTTTATTGATTTTTTACAGAGAGGAAGGGAGAGAGATAGAGAGTTAGAAACATTGATGAGAAACATCGATCAGCTGCCTCCCGCACATCTCCCACTGGGGATGTGCCCGCAACCCAGGTACATGCCCTTGACTGGAATCGAACCCGGGACCTTTCAGTCCGCAGCCCGACGCTCTATCCACTGAGCCAAACCGGTTTCGGCTGCAGTTTTTTTTATACCTTGCAAAATGCTCAAGCATCTCCTGCCATGATAGAGAAAAATACTAAAATAATGGCAGTCACTGTCAACTGACCATCAATAATAATGTCCCATCACCAATTTTTTGAATGTTTATCTAATTTTACATTAACCAGGGCTCTAGCTCCTTACCCTCATTTCTTTTAGGTCATTTCATACCTAATTCACACGTTCATTAAAGGATAAAGGAAAAAAGAGCACACAAAATTCAAATTTACTAATATCATTAATGCTTAGGCCAAATTAAGGGAGAGATTCAAATTGCACTGGGATATCTTTTCAAGAAAGAATCAACTACCTTAAAAAAGAAAAAGCAAAAAAAAGGATCTCTAAATCTAATTCACTACAACACAGTAGAATTCTAGAGTGGTTTTCTTATTGCCTAGACTTTCTAAATCCAAGTACCTGGCCAGAGCCCTTATAGTCCACAGAGATCACAAACTCGAGATGCCACTGGCTCATGGCTTATATATGAATCTCATTAGCACAATTACCAAAGAAATAATGGAGGTGTTTTATTAACCCCAATTAGTCAATGTTACAGAGAAGCTACGGGTTAAAAAGAAAGAACAAAATGGGTATTAAGTTTATAACCAGCTGGCGCTCAGAAGAAGGAAAAAAGTATTTATGGTTTAAAAGAAAGTATTAGTGACTAATTTTTTTAATAACACATGAACTGCATTATAATTCCTAGGACTTCTCCTTAGGGGAAGCTTGAAAGCATACTCAATAAATGTTTCATTGTAAGGTTACTCATAATGTGTCCTTTATGCAAACTGAAACATTAATGTTAGCTGATTTTCAATGTGGATAAAAAACATCTACCACACTCAAAACACTTATACACAAGTTAATAAATATGGGGAGTGGCACACTGAGAAATGGTTATCAATGAACAAGTGAGTTAATAAGCCGATCTTTATGGTCACATCAATAGGCTGAAAATACAAAGCATCGGAAATGAGACCTCAACAGTCACCAACCTACCATGGGTTCAACTGGGTCTGTCTTCTAGTTACATAATATGAGCTGAGGTGAGCACTAAGTCACCAAGCATAACATCCATGTTTGCCCCCTTTCCTCTGTTTATCGACATTGTTCAGCCTGTGCTGTTTACTAATGAATCTGAACACGGCTATTACATTGTAGAAATGGATATACTCCAAGCACAGTTGTGATCACCAGCAGTTCCCCACACTAGTAACTAAAGGGTATCCCAAAATTCACGCAAGAAGTAATTTTGATAGAAAACACAGGTTTGTAATTTAAAATTGTAAATTTTTTGATTCATAAAGTATACAGTATAGGGTTATGTATGGAATAGCATATCGGGTAAATGGCCTCCATGGCTTTGCAGGCACATACGCACTCTTTTGTTGAAATTTTCCATGACCGTTTTGCATAAATGTGGCTGAATTTCGATGAGGCTCATTTTCATCTTGATGGCTTGGTTAATCGACAAAATTGTCGCATTTGGGGTTCAGAAAATCCACGAGTGATTGTTGAGAAACAAATGCATCCACAACGTGTCACTGTTTGGTGCGGATTTTGGGCTGGAGGCATCATTAGACCATTCTTCTTCGAAAATGTGGCTGCTCAGGCAATAACAAAAGAGTACGTATGTGCCAGCAAAGCCATGGAGGCCATTTACCCGATATGCTATTCCATACATAACCCTATACTGTATACTTTATGAATCAATAAAAAATTTACAATTTTTAATTATAAACCTGTTTTCTATCAAAATTACTTCTTGCGTGAATTTTGGGACACCCTTTAGTAACCATCACATTCCAGTAACAACCTATATATATAAAAGGCTAAGTGTCCGTTCGTCCCACTGGTAGCTATGACGTGCGCTGACCACCAGGGGGCAGATTCTTAATGCAGGAGCTGCCGTGACATGCACTGGCCATTTAAAAATAAGCGGCACCACAGACCTGGCGCCCACAAACCAACACTCGACTTCTCCCAAGTAGGACACAGGCCCTACCCCCACCCTGGAGCAACAACCCACCAAATCGCAGCTTATGCTGCTAAGACCCCATGACGCAAAATGTGGACCACAGCCCAGCCCAGAAACGGTTGCTGTGGGCACTTGGTAATGACATCACATGGCAACGCCCCGCTTCCTCTCCCTAGCAACTAGCCTCCTTGGAGTTTCTTCAGCCCAGGAACCTGACTTGCTTTATAGCTAAGTGCAAACATTTTACACGTTAACCAAATGTTCATGAAGCGTTTTCACGTGTCTCATCTCATTTGATCCTCACAGAAGTCCTGGAGTAGATGGATAGGAGACTCAGTAGAATCTTATTTTCTTTTCATTAGCCGGAAAACGGAGATTTAGAAAGTTTAGAAACTTGACCCAACTGAAAAGAAGTAAGAAATGCTGGAACTTAAAAATGACTTCAGGTTTTCTCACTGCGCAGAATATAGTCAAACACTGCTGCAGTTAAATATTTTACCATTTGTTCTCCCTGCGTGATCTACAATAATAATCTACTTCATGTTGATTATTTACTGCTGTGCTGCTGACAATTACCTGAAAGAGAAGTTGAGGTGCTTCACTGGGCTGGAAGAAGTTTAGCTAAATCAAAAAGCAGGTCTAATTAAGCAAGTTTATCTATATATATAAAAGGCTAAGTTGACCCGTGCATGCGTGATACACATAAAGCTCTCACTGGCGCCAATGGCACGTGTGTGTTTCGATCTGTCATTGTCGATTGTAAATTTGGTTGACACTTCTATTATAGAGAAAGGGCAAATAGTGATATTAAAGTATTTCTTCTAATTAATTTCCTTTCCATGTGCACAAATTCGTTCACCGGGACACTAGTGTTATTTATAAATAGAGGTATGGTCAGTTATGCAAACTTCACTGTTTATATACTTTATGTAGCTTAGTCCTAGGACAAAGAAACCTACCAGTGTTTTTCAGATGGGCTGGCTATCAGAAGAATAAAGAAAGGGGAGAGTTCACTAAAGACCCATCACTTCTATTAAGTAAACACCTTCAGATACATATTCCACTGATTTTGGAGGACCAGTCATGACAGCCTGGTAGGTATAAGAATGTATTTGTGTAATATTACCTTTGGAATCAGGAAACCAAGATGAAGTTCCCAACCTTGTTATTAACTAGCTAAACAGCCTTGAGCAACATTCTTTAACCTGAAATACCTTTCTCAATCAGCAAAACGAGGCAGGATCAAATTGACCTCTAAAGTGGTTCCCACACATGCTTCTCTATCTTCATGCACCACAACAGATAGAAAACAGCAGGACTGCAAACCAAAGCAGTCAAAGGGCAACATTTTTAGGCTCCCTGGAAACTAGGACAAGAGGTGTCAGGGCAGCCTTTTGTACCATGCTGAAACAGCAGTGTGTGCCAACCTCAACACAACGTTCAATCTAATAGGCACTTGATCTCTTCCTAGATCTGAATACTCACTCCTCCATCACAATGGAAAGCTGAGTCTTTTCCCTCCTGCTCTTCAGAGTAACAAGTTGGGTTCAGTTTTCAGACCTCAAATGGGTGAAAATGAAAATTCCATGGAAGTACAAGGTAGACAGCACATATCGGTGATGCTGGAAATAAGTTATCCAGACTCTGTATTGCTCAGAAGCTCAAATATTTCAACATTTTTAGGAAAGGTAACTTGTAGTTTACTAGTATTTAACATGAAGTTTTCTGATTTACTTTTTCTTACAGTTTCTTATAAACTGAATTATAAATATGTTCTAGAGTTTTAAAGTAAAACCAAAGAGGGGAAAATCCAGATCATAAAGTCAAATACGATTTCATTTCATGGTTATCCTCTACCCAAATTAAATATCCAGGATCATAAATTATCAATAAAAATAATCTGTGAAATCAGACAAACAACCTTTTGATGCATGGGACCCAACCAACTGAGCCACACCAGCCAGGGCAAAAAGTTTCTTGGAAGCGCAGAGAACCCCAAACAAAAGGAATCCAAAGAGGACCACACCAAGACACATCATAATTAAAATGCCAAGAGCAAAAGACAAAGAGAGAATCTTAAAAGCAGCAAGAGAAAGAGACTCAATCACCTACAAGGGAATACCCATACGACTGTCAGCTGATTTCTCAACAGAAACTTTGCAGGCCAGAAGGGAATGGCAAGAAATATTCAAAGTGCTGAATACCAAGAACCTACAACCTAGAGTACTTTATCCAGCAAAGCTATCATTCAGAATTGAAGGTCAGATAAAGAGCTTCACAGATAAGGAAAAGCTAAAGGAGTTCATCACCACTAAACCAGTATTATACGAAATGCTGAAAGGTATCCTTTAAGAAGAGGAAGAAAAAGGTAAAGATACAAATTGTGAACAACAAACATGCATCTATCAACAAGTGAATCTAAGAATCAAGTGAATAAATAATCTGATGTACAGAATGAACTGGTGATTATAATGAATCAGGGACATAGAAAGGGAATGGACTGGGAAAGGGGAATGGGAGATGCGGGAAGAGACTGGACAAAAATCGTGCACCTATGGATGAGGACAGTGGGTGGGGAGTGAGGGCGGAGGGTGGGGCGGGAACTGGGAGGAGGGGAGTTATGGGGGGAAAAAAAAAGAGGAACAAATGTAATCTGAACAATAAAGATTTAATTAAAAAAAAAGTTTCTTGGGAGCAGAGTTCATTCAGAAAATTAATGGAAATTTAGAAAATTGGGAAAGACAGTTAAACACATTTTATTTTAAAAAGAGTCAAAGGACATAAAGCTGATGATTAAACAGTAAAAGGCACTGTTCTTCTGAAAATATAAACAAAGGAAGATAATGAAAAAGGAACAATAAAGGTATAATAAAAATAGGAAACAATGCATACAGCTGAATACACACACACACACACACACACACACTCACACACTAGAGGCCCGGTGCACTGGGAATGGGGTGCGGTCCCTCAGCCTGGCTTGTGCCCTCCCGCAGCCCTTGGGGGGTGTTTGAGGGGATCGGGCCAAAGCCAGCAGTCGGACATCCCTCTTGCAGTCCAGGACCCCTTGCTCCTTACCACCCACGTGCTCGCTGTTCCTTATCTCTGGCTGAGCGATGCTCACCCTGTGGTAGTGCACTGACCACCGGGGGGGCAGCCCTGTGTTGAGTGTCTGCTCCCTGGTGGTCAGTGTGCATCATAATGACTGGTCGTTCCGCCATAACAGTCGCTTAGACTTTTATTATCTATTAGAGGCCCAGTGCACGAAATTTGTGCACAGGGGCGGGGGGGGGGGGGGGCGACCCAAGGCCTCAGCCTGGCCTATACCCTGGCAATCCGGGACCCCTCGGGGGATGTCCAACTGCCAGTTTAGGCCCATAGGGATCGGGCCTAAACTGGCAATTGGACATCCCTCTCCCAATCCAGGACCGCTGGCTCCTAACTACTCGCCTGCCTGCCTGATCGCCCCTAACCACTCTACCTGCTTGCTTGATCTCCCCTAACTGCTCACCTGCCTGCCTGATCGCCCCTAACCGCCTCTGCCATGGCCCCCGCGGCTTTGTCCAGAAGGTTGTTCGGCTGTTTGGTCTAATTAGCATATTAATAAAAGCATAATATGCTAATTAGACCGGACGAGCTTCCGGAAGAAGCTGAGGCTGCAAGAGAAGCCCGGGTCCTGGGTGCCAGAGGGGAGCCGGTGCCGGCAGCGGGGAAGGAAGGCCTACTCTTGCACGAATTTAGTGCATCGGGCCCCTAGTATACATATTTGTATGTGTATATATATATATATATATATATATATATATATACGGCTAAAGGAACAACTTAGAAAAATATTAACTTGAAAAACTGAAGAGAAAAATAAATTTATAAATATAGAAATTTAAAAAAAGATAAATTAACACCTAAATCTTATATAGCATGAACATTTTTGCGTGTGTCTAATCAAGGAGACCGAGCAAGAGGATGTGCATGGGTCCAGTATATATGTGTCCCTGGAAAATATTCAAAGCTTTCACATTCCATGTCCAGTTGGTGTGGCTCAGCAGTTGAGCGTTGACCCAGGAACCAAGAGGTCACCAGTTCGATTCCAGGTCAGGGTACATGTCCGGGTTGCTGGCTCGATCTCCAGCAGGGGTGTGTACAGGAGGCAACTGATAGATAATGTTCCTCTCTTATCCAAAATTTCTCTCCCTCTAACCCTCTCCCTTCCCTTTTCTAAAAATCAGTAAAAACATATTTAAAAAAAACCATAGCTTTCACATTTCTAAGCAAAGGTTTCTAATAATGCTCAGAGCTACAATCATAGAAACTGTCCTTAGGATCACATGAGATTCATTTCTAAGTATATGCTAAAAATAGTCTTGATGAAAAAGTATAATGACTAAAGGAGCATCCACTGAGTCTATGACTTCTGAGATCTACATTTGAGACTACCACTTTCGTGCAAGTAGAAAACCAGTGAAGTAGAAGCTCTAGGAAATTGGGACCTTGATGGAGAACTAGGTTGAGTGGAAGCTAAAAAGTACAAGTTAACAAGTAAACAACAGTTCTAATTCTTGAGATTAAAAATATTTTCAAAGTTAGAATATAGACATATCAAGTAAACCTACCTCTAGTTAAATAAACACAAAGAAGCAAAGAGAAATGCTCCCTTTTAGAAAAAAAAAAAAGAAAGGTAGAATAATGCACAGCAAGTAAACGAACACTTCCCATTTGGTTTCTTACTATTAGACATGAACCCACTGGGTTCCCCGTTGTCCTTGAGGATCACCTACCATGTGGTAACGTTATGTTTGCACCATCAATGATTGCTTGTGCCAGTTCATGATCATTGCTCTCAAAAGCATGTGCTGCAGCCTTCAAGGCATCCCAAATCTCTTTACGGCCTTCAAAAGCTGGTGCAGTATCCCAAAATTCATCCCTTTTGCTGCGCAGCTGTCCATCTGTCATGGGATAATCGCTTTTCCATTTAGGTTTCTCCTTTTTCAAAGGCTGGTTGCGACCTAAAGCAACTGAGAATAAAAGGCTAACATCAAAACCAAAATTTACAAAAGATGTAAGTGTTAAAAATTATCTGGTCATTCCTCGTTGATTCTTTCATCAAATTATAGTTAAAAGTTTGCCTCTAGCTATTTCTTGCCTTCTGAAATTCCCCTAACCTAATTTAGAACTATAAGAGCAAATGGAGACATTAAATGGCTCGACCCAAAACTTCCAGTGACAAGTTAGGAGTTCTTTCCACTTGGTATGCCTTCTCCAAAGGATGATTTAAAAAAATTACCTAGAAAAATAGTATTAAGTGTTTCACGGGACAATAACGACAGGATTTAAAAAGAGTTTAGCTGGTTGACTCAGTGGATAAAGTGTTGGACTGCGGACTGGGGGGTCCCAGGTTCGATTCCGGTCAAGGGCATATGCCTCGGTTACAGGCTCGATCCCAAGTAGGGGGTGTGCAGGAGGCAGCCAATCCATGACTCTCTCTCATCACTGATGTTTCTATCTCTCTCTCCCTCTCCCTTCTTCTCTGAAATCAATGAGAATATATTTTAAAAAATGAAAAGAGTCAAAGGGTGCCACAAAAGAGAGATACCTTAAGATGTGAGATACTAGGGAAACCAAATGGCAACAATAGCTTGAATCTCAGGACCCCTGGACATATGAAGCCAGTAAGTAGGAACTACTGAGAAATGGCACAGAGGGAAAAGACTGATTTGTGGTGAGAGAAGAGCAGCTAAACTACCAGCTCCACAAAGGAACCCCCCTCTGAACTTCAGTCAAGAACTGTTGAGTGACTTGCTCTGAAATTCATAAGGAGCTAGTTTAGAAAGGGGTAACAAAAAGGGACAGAATCAGTGCTTCACTCTTTGGAGGAACTAGGATTGGAACAGGTGAGACGCACCAACCACAGGAGCAGAAGAACTACAAAATCCTACTGTAGTTTCCATCTAAGAGAAGAAAAAAGAGGACAAGAGTCCACTCCTGTTTTGCCCTAAGTGGCAGCATAGCTCCTGAGAGAATGTTACAGAGCAGAAATGCCAGAACAAGTCCCATGCCGCTTCTCTGCACCCAGATACTTACTTGGCCCATAATCACTGATCTCACACTGACATACAGAACCAATCTTCCCTTATGGTGCCATACATAAAAAATAGCTTGATAGATGGAAAAATAGGTAAAAAGACTGAAGCTCACTAAAGTGTTGGGTAAGAGTGGGTGGGACATAAATGACAGAGTAGGTGGGAAGGAGAGGGTGTACATCAAAATTCAATGTTCTATATTTAATTGTAGGAAGAACACTAATTTAAAAGAAATTACTGCCAAAATGGTTCTAAGGAATCCATGAAATTAACCACTCCCTCACTGGCCGAGGGCCAAATTAAATTTGGGCTATTCATTACAGAAAGAAAACAAAATTACTCCAGCCTGGCCAATCTCTACATCCTATACCAGACTGTTTCTGGATAACAGGACCAACTAATGCTGCAAGGCATATCTGGTCCAACACTTGAATTAAACCATGCTCTCTTTACCCCATCTAGCCTCTTTATTTCCAGGCGGCACACATCAGTTCTCATCCTCTCACCTTCATAGTAGTACACCATGCTACTGGCCAGCTGTTTTTCTCTTAAAACACTCAATACTTTGACTCACTGTACTTTTTGGCCCTCTAACCTGTCCTGGTGAAATGCAAACCAGTTGAGTTCTAAAAGGGTGTACATAGCAGAGAAGGAAAATTATTTAGCAGCAGGTTTAATTCAAATGTGAGAAACACAATCTACTAAGACTTTTCACTGCATCTTACAAAAAATACAGATAAATGCAGGTAGAACATTATTTGCCAAAAGGTGTCCCAAATGTGTTAGATAATCACAATTCACCTCCTGATTCCACCAAAAACGTAATATGAAAGGTAAATTTTATTTTCTGATAGATTAATCTTTAGGTGACTCAGAAATAGTTTGCAGAGTACACTGAACATTAGTTTACTGAGTAAGAAGTGGGAGACAGGATGTGATGGGTAGATACGTATTTTAATAAAGTTTCGGGTCTATCTGAGTAGTTCCACAGAATTTTCTAGCCTCAACTGTATTACATCTATTGGAGAGATAGCCTGGTATAAGTCTGTCATTGTGAGAATCACAAGGCAAAAGGCAAAAACAGCAGCAAAACCTACAGAACCTCAGTACTTATACCAAAGAAACTTGAAAGAGGCCCTCAAACAGAGGAACCCAACAGAAAAACTATCCCATTCTATATAATAAAAGGCTAATATGCAAATCAACCGAATGGCGGAACGACCGATCGCTATGATGCGCACTGACCATCAGGGGACAGATGCTCAATGCAGGAGCTGCCCCCTAGTGGTCAGTGCATTGCCACAGGGGGAGTGCCGCTCAGCCAGAAGCCAGGCTCACAGCTGGCGAGCACAGTGGCGGTGGTGGGAGTCTCTCCCATCTCCACGGCAGTGCTAAGGATGTCCGACTGACGGCTTAGGCCCACTCCCTGTCAGTCGGACATCCCTTGAAGGCTCCCAGACTGCGAGAAGGCACAGGCCGGGCTGAGAGACCCCCTGAGTGCAGGAATTTCGTGCACTGAGTCTCTAGTATCATAATAAAGGTAGAAAATACTTCGTAAAAGTAAAAGCACCCTCCTTACAAATATGAGGTAGCTTTATCGCACATCCCCGGATCTGTAAAACCGTAAGAACAAAGTTCCATAAAGAGAATACGATACATTATGCTGCATAAGGATAATGATCATTCCACATCCATTTTCAAATCTATATGCTGTCAAAAGTTCCAAAGTAATTACTTTGTGCAAAAGTAAAGAAAAGTAAGTTTGTGACATGAAGTAAGCTTGCCTTTATCTGTCTGGATCTTCATTATTTTTACCTATATAACAAACATATGTAATTCAGAATATCTGACTATCGAATGTCCATTACTAAAATACTTTAAAAACTCTGCAACATAAAATATTATTTTAGAGAAACCAATGAGCAGTGCAGAATTTTCACTGAGGCTAAAAGCTTCATGTTAAAGAAACTAAATATAGTTTATTACCTAACTTACCTTATGTTACATGAACTAACTGAAAAAAGAAAAACAACATTTAGCAAAAGCATTTAAACTATTGCTCCCATGAACCCTGGCCAGTGTGGCTAGTTGGTTGAGTGCTGTCCCATGCACTGAGAGCTTGTTACAAGCTCGATTCCCAGTAGGGGGTGTGGAGGAGGCAGCGTTATTGGTGCTTCTCTTTTTTCTTTTCTTTTCTTTTTTTTAAATATATTTTATTGATTTTTTACAGAGAGGAAGGGAGAGAGATAGAGAGTTAGAAACATCGATGAGAGAGAAACATCGACCAGCCACCTCCTGCACATCTCCCACTGGAGATGTGCCCGCAACCCAGGTACATGCCCTTGACTGGAATCGAACCTGGGACCCTTCAGTCCGCAGGCCAATGCTCTATCCACTGAGCCAAACCGGTTTCGGCAGTGGTTCTCTTTTTTCATCAATGTTTCTCTCTCTCCCCCTACTCTAAAATCAATAAAAACGTAATTAAAAAAGCCCGACAAATTATGCTCCTATTACACATAAATATGTAGGATTGTAATGAGAGCTCAAAAAGTTAGTTTTGTATAGCACATATGATTATTGATTGGTATATAATTAAACTACAAATAAGTATTGTAGTGACCCTTCCTAATCTTAAAAAGAATTGTTCTGGCCGAAACCGGTTTGGCTCAGTGGATAGAGCGTCGGCCTGCGGACTGAAGGGTCCCAGGTTCGATTCCGGTCAAGGGCATGTACCTGGGTTGCGGGCACATCACCAGTAGGAGATGTGCAGAAGGCAGCTGGTCGATGTTTCTCTCTCATCGATGTTTCTAACTCTCTATCTCTCTCCCTTCCTCTCTGTAAAAAATCAATAAAATATATTTAAAAAAAAAAGAATTGTTCTGATTGTCATGCACTTCCTGTGCATTTATCAGAGTACATTTTCTAAGAATTTGCTCACTGAATCTTGTGTTTTGATTTTAGCTGATATCACAAAAATGCATTTCTGCAAATAGTTGGATACAGAAATCAGCCTAAGGAGCTAAGTAGCTCTATTTGCACCAAGTAAACCATTTCTAATTATGTAAAAACAGATATAAAATATGTATACTCATTTAGATATTTTATGCTCTGAAACTTTCAGATGTACCTGCTTCACACAACTGACTCCTGACACTAAAACAGATATTCAATATTACTCATATAAATAGGACTAAGTACTATGCTCTGATTTAAAGACAGAAAACAGCTCTTATTCACCATATTTGTTTCTTAATCTTTAAATTGCAGGCAAGCAACCATACTTAGTTTTATTCCATGCATATAAGAAACGAAAGATTGGCCCTAGTATGTTTGGCTCATTTGGACAGAGTGTTGGCCTGCGGACTGAAGGGTCCCAGGTTTGATTCCCGTCAAGGGCACATGTCCAGGTTGCAGGCCCCCCAGTAGGAGACATGCAGGAGGCAGCCAATCAATGATTCTCTGTCATCATTGATGTTTCTCTCTCGCCCTTCCTTTCTGAAATCAATAAAAATATATTAAAAAAGAAATAAAAGATTAAAGAAACAAATTTTTTTGTTAATTCTCACCCGAGGATATTTTTTCCATTGAAAAAAAAAAAATTTTTTTTTGAGCGAGTGGAAGGGAGGAGAGACAGAAACACTGATATGAAAGAGATACATTGATTAGTGCCTCCCGCATGTGCCCTGATCAGGGACTGGTAATAGAGCCTGCAATTGAGGTTTGTGCCTGACTGGAATCCAACTCGACACCCTTCAGTCACTCGGGCTGACACTCTAACCATTGAGAAAACTGGCTAAGGCAGAAATCTAATTTTTTTAAAAAAATGTATTTTACTGATTTTAGAGAGGAAGGAAGAGGGAGACAGATAGAAACATCAATGAGGAGAGAGAATCATTGATTGGCTGCCTTCTGCACGCCCCCTACTGGGGATTGAGCCCACAACCCAGACATGTGCCCTTGGCCAGAATCGAACCTGGGACCCTTCAGTACACAGGCCGACGCTCTATCCATTGAGCTAAACCAGCTAGGGCAGAAATCTAATTTTTAAAAAGACATCTAAAAAAATACCTGTTTTTATCAAGACACATTGCCAAAAATTCATCTTCTCAGAAGCCTCTTAAATCACATTCATCTTCTCCTTATCTTTCCTTATAACCTTTCAACACTTCTTCCCACTCTGTGACAAAGAGCTCTAACATGGAATAAAAACAAGAAAGGCTTGCTTCTCAGATTTAAATAGCAACATAATCTTAAATATTTTTACTCCACAATTGAATGCACTTTGCATTAACTAATTTTGACACTTTTAATGATTAAAAACAATGATTTCCAAAGTGAAATGTGTTTACAGTCATTTTCCTGCTTTTGTCCCCGCTTTGAAAACCGGGATTTAATAATCGAATTCTTCAAATGAAGAAACAAGAAGTCATAATGCATAGATAAGGTAAATATCAAGATATAACTCAAGGCAAAATAACTTCAGCAGACTTGAAGACTGAAAGCATCACTTTCCCTAACACAATAGCTGACAGGGAGTAAAAAAAAAAAAAAAAAAAAAAAGAAGAAGAAAAGAAAAAGGGGTCACCGTCAAAGACAAAATGTTGTTTCAAATAATTCTGAAGACTGTAAAGCAGCAAGGACTAGGACTGAGATGATGCTCCCACTTTAGAAAATGAGTCTTAAAATCATGAAAAGGGAAATTTTCCTGCCACTCTAAGAGGTAAGAGTAGATCCTACAGACCATTCCATAGCAGATTGTGCTACCCTAAAAAGATACTTGTAAAATATTTTATTCTCATATAAATTCAGAATGCACTATTTATACATACATACATATAACATATATTCCCTTAATCTAAAGCAGCGAACTGCCAAAATAAAAATAGGATATGGAGATTAAAATGCCTAAAATAAAAGCATTAACATGCCAACAGTTATCATAACCACTAGAAGCCCGGTGCATGAAATTCGTGCATGGGTAGGGTCCCTAGGCCTGGCTGGTGATCAGGGCCAATCTATGGGGCAACGGGCGGGGTGATCAGAGCGCCCCTGCTGGCACCCGTCTTGGCTGGCCTGGGGCCTAGGGGCAGCTCCTGCATTGAGCATCTGCCCCCGTCATAGCAACCAGTTGTTCTGCCGTTCGATCAATTTGCATATTAGGCTTTTATTATATAGGATATCCTCTCTACTGTCTGAGAATTTAGAGGTGGAGGAAACCTTAGATGGTACAAGCCACCTTTACTATTTTACAGGAAGTAATGTAAGAGCTAACAAGGATAAAAGACTTGCTCAAGATCAAGAAGTGGCAAGACTATGACCCTATAACTAGATTCAAAGTCCAGGCCTCTCTTATCCTTATATTACTCCATGTCTTACCTGGGCTGAGAAATGTTTTCTTTCACATACCCAATCAATAACAAAGGTTCACTCAAAATAAAGCATGTGTTGAGTTTTTCTAGTAGCACTGATCCATCCTTCCTGGGCTTCATTATAACCAATGGAATATCTTTTTTTTTTTTTTTTAAATATATTGTATTGATTTTTTACAGAGAGGAAGGGAGAGAGAGATAGAGAGTTAGAAACATCGATGAGAGAGAAACATCGACCAGCTGCCTCCTGCACATCTCCTACTGGGGATGTGCCCGCAACCCAGGTACATGCCCTTGACCGGAATCGAACCTGGGACCTTTCAGTCCACAGGCCGACGCTCTATCCACTGAGCCAAACCGGTTTCGGAATCAATGGAATATCTGATTGGACAAAGAAAAAGCTAAGTGAGCAGCACCACCTCCCCAACCCCATCCAATCAACCCCCTAATTCATTTCTTTGGAGATAGCTGGCTCACCAATGAGGAATCCTATTATAAGGGAGGAGGTAATGCAGTTTTCTAGTCTGTCAGCTTCAATTTGTAAGTACTCAGCCTCTATAATAGATAAGGTACTAAAGATCACATGTATGCATATTTATCTAAGTACTAGGGGCCCCGTGCATGAAATTCATGCATGGGGGAGGGGGGTAGGGACCCTCAGCCCGACCTGCACCCTCTCCAATCTGGGAGCTCTCAGGGGATGTCCTACTGTCGGCTTAGGCCTGCTCCCCGTGGTTCTCTGCTCCCTGCGGACCTGCCTGCTTGATGCCACCACAGGCCCTGGTGGCTGCTCTCTGTGGGGGCCTGCTTGCCCTTCACCACCAGAGCCAGGGACAAGCAGGGCCCTGGTGTCTGTTCTCTGTAGGGGCCCTGCGGAGGACTGCTTGCCCCTCGCTGCCACGGCCAGGGGCAAGCAGGACCCTGCTGTCTGCACGCTCGCTGCAGGGGACGTTCCTGCCCCGCCCCCGGCTGCTTGTGCTTGCGCCAGCTCAGAGCACCTGGGTCCTGGGGATGTTCCCGCCCTGCCCACGGCCACTCGGCACCTACATGCGGGCCTACAGGCTCAGAGCCACACCTGCCCCCGGACGCAAGCTGCTTGGTGTCATTGCACACACAAGCACCCGGTCCCCGGCTGCTCAGCGCCTGTGCACGTAGGCCCAGAGTGGCCGGGGGTCCCTGAACGACCGACCACGGGCACTCCGGGCCTACAAGCTCAGAGCGGTCTGGGTCCCAAGGACGCCCGTCTCCAGGACCCAGGCTGCTTGGCACCGGCGTGCACAAGTGGCCACCCCGCCCCCAGGCGCTTGGCACCTGTGTATGCAAATCAACCCTCCATCTTTGTTGGGTTAATTTGCATACTCACTCCTGATTGGCTGTGGGGTGTCACAAAGATACAGTCAATTTGCATATTTCCCTTTTATTAGTGTAGATGTTACATATATCATTTTTAGTGCTATGATTTTATAATAGAAACTAGAGGCCCGGTGCATGAAATTCATGCATGGGAAGGGTCCCTAGGCTTGGCCGGCAATCAGGGCTGATCGGGGCCTTCCAGCTGCCGGTCCAGGCCTTCATTTGTTCCGTGCCGCCCCCTGGTGGTCAACGCACAACATAGCGAGCGATCTAACTTCCAGTTGGTCGAACTCCTGAGGGGACAATTTGCATATTAGGCTTTTATAGAAATGAGTACTTTACTATGCTTTGATCCTCAAGTTTATAAAAATTAAGCAATTAAAGCATAATCTATTTAAAATTTTATTTATTGATTTTATAGAGAAAGGGAGGGAGGGAAAGGGACAGAGGGAGGGAAGGAAGGGGGTGTGGGAGAGGGGGCAGTGGGGGAGGAGAAGAGAGAGAGAGAAACATCCATGTGAGAAAGTAACATTGACAGGTTGCCTCCTGAACCTAGGAGTTCAACACCCTACCTTTCAGTGTACAGGACAAAGCTCCAACCAACTAAGCCACACCGGCGAGGGCACATGAACCATTCTTACCCAAAATGTTTAACTTGAATCTATTTAAAATTGTAATTCTTCTTGTTTATAGAAAATACAAAGGATAAAGGGAAAAGTTTGAACATCTTCAGACATTACCAAATATACCCTGGAGGGCAAAACTGTCCCCAGTTGAGAACCACTAGTTTATAATAAATGAAACAAAACATGAACTTTGGAACCTGGTATGGAAAAAGTTATAAAAGATATTTTGGAACAACTGGATAAAACTTAGTAAGACTAGATTAGAGTGTCAATATGCCAAGGTTGCAGTTTGCCCACCATGGTTCTAGACCAGGGGTGGGCAAACTTTTTGACTCGAGGGCCACAATGGGTTCTTAAACTGGACCGGAGGGCCGGAACAAAAGCATGGATGGAGTGTTTGTGTGAACTAATATAAATTCAAAGTAAACATCATTACATAAACGGGTACGGTCTTTTTTTTTTTTTTTTTAGTTTTATTCATTTCAAACGGGCTGGATCTGGCCCGCGGGCCATAGTTTGCCCACGGCTGTTCTAGACTATTTGTTACTCTGTCCCTTTGATACTCTTGTCACATAGCACTATCTGAACCAATGCAAAAAAGCAATCTGACTTGCTTATACCTACAAGCCAATAATATTAAATGCAAAAAATTATCTGTAGGGTTTCCTGTGAGGGTAAGAATTTAATCAGAGAAGCCCCAAAGTCACTAGTTCATTTCCTAGTGAAGTCTTCAGGAAATATACATCATTAAGACCCCACACAAGTAAAATTCATTTTAAATAATTTTCACACATAAATATTTTTTTCTTTGACATCTAACTTCAACAGAAATTTCATGTCTGAACTACAATGGAAACTTCTACAAGTTCTATTGCAAACATGCAAAAATATGGTATTATA
The DNA here is from genome assembly GCF_000147115.1 of Myotis lucifugus. Lineage (NCBI taxonomy): Eukaryota > Metazoa > Chordata > Mammalia > Chiroptera > Vespertilionidae > Myotis > Myotis lucifugus. The sequence goes on along the minus strand of NW_005871594.1, from coordinate 251,422 downwards.
ATACCTAATGTATACTCAGCAATATTTAACCTCTCAGCTCAATATATGGATGGAATATATTCAGAAACAAACTTGATTCTTGCTGACTGCAAGTCAAAGTAGCTGATGCAAGATGAATACATGCTGATTGTTCTTGGCCAACACACATACATTTTTAAGTACATACGCGTTGAGTCAAGTCTGAACCTATGGTCCTCGAACTACCAATGAATTATGAGGACCTTGCTGGTAGCCTAGTACTGCCCGATAAGCAGAAGCAGAAACCTGGGTAAGGATGGTGAGGGGTGACGGGAGAATCAGGTGCAGTGGTCCACCAAATGAAGATAAACCATTCAGGTGGTCTGCAGTAAGGAAAAATGAGAGAATCACTAAATCAGCAAATTGATCACCATGCCCAATTAACATGATCATGCTGCTTACCAAAACCAACCTACTGCTTTCTTGCAATGAGAGAAGAATATGTTTTGGTCAAAAGCCACAAGAGAGATAACTAATCATTAAATTAACATAAAGGCAAAAGTTCCTTATTGATTAACATTCAATAATAATTCTCATTAGGAGACTCACCTGAGTACAGTACTACTCACAATGTGCTGCCAAAGTTTTGCATTTACAGTAAGAGAATAGGATTTTAAAATAAAATCTATTAAAATTTCTCCAGCCCTAACCGGTTTGGCTCAGTGGATAGAGCGTCAGCCTGTGGACTCAAGGGTCCCAGGTTCGATTCCGGTCAAGGGCATGTACCTTGGTTGCGGGCACATACCCAGTGGGGAGTGTGCAGGAGGCAGGTGATCGATGTTTCTCTCTATCCCTCTCCCTTCCTCTCTGTAAAGAATCAATAAAATATATTTCAAAAAAATTTCTCCGTAAGAGGTGTTATAGACTAAAGCTATAAAAAAATCAGAGGAATGAAGACTCCTAACATTTCTCAAGGCTTAATGCTTCTGTCCATAGTATATAGCACTGGCAACTGATTCCTAAATAAAATCAGAAGTGAAAAGAAAAACCAGTACATTTAATATCCATAGTAAGAATCTTCTTTAATAATGCCTTTCCAGCTCAGCCAGCACGGCTCAGTGGTTGAGCGTCAACCTATGAACCAGGAGGTATGGTTTAATTCCTAGTCAGGGCACATGCTCAGGTTGCAGGCTCCATGCCCAGTAGGAGGCGTGCAGGAGGCAGCCTATCTATGATTCTCTCTCAATCTCGCTCCCTCTCCTTTCCTCTCTGAAATCCCTTCTAACATAAATTCCAAGATAATCTTAACAGGGGGTTGAGGGGGTGGGAGAGATTTCAACCCTTTGTGTTGAAAATATAAAACAGAGTGGAAAATATAGAAATCCATATATACAAAAGGCTAAGTGACCAACTGTACGTCCGTCCGACCGACCGGCCAGTACATATGACGCGCACTGGCAATTTAAAAATAAACATTTATATGTATATGTGCAATACATATAAAGCTCTTGCTGGCACCAATTGCATGCGTGTGTTTTGATCTGTCATTGTTGATCATGAATTTGGTTGTTTTTGTTGATATTCTGAAGCTGAAAGAAACCAGCATCGTCGACAAAATATGTCTGAAGACCAACTATTAGCACAATGTATCTCTGAAGCTGAAAGAAGCTGGCGTCATCAACAGAACGTATCTGAAGACCAACTATTGGCACAACTAACTTCCTTTCAATGTGCATGAATCTGTGCACCGGGCCACTAGTATAGTTATAAAAATACATTATATTTTATATAAAACATGGAAAATATAAGAGTACCAATTTGGGGGTAGAAAATTAAAAAGAGAGTGGGACTAGCCCAATGGAAGGTAGCTTATTAAGCCGGGGCACAATATCCCACGTCAATTTGCAATGTAAACTCAAGTGCTTAAATCTCTTCCCAAAGAAGATTCAGCTTTTCACATATCCCAATATTTTCCAAATCAAGTTTCCCTGACCTAAATTCAGTTCTCATACTACCACATCTACTCATCCAGGATATCACTGTATTTCCAACCTATATCTGCTTGCTGCCTATTTTCCTTTTGGTTTGCTCTCCATAACTCCACTCCTAGTAAAATCAGCCACCCTCTGCTTTACATCAAATAAATGCCTCCGATTTCACAGGATGTCTCTCTCCAAATGGTACGAAATTTTATGCCATCACTCTCATAAAGTCCCAGAGCTCAACAATCCAGAAAATACAAAATAATTTTACTTCTCTTGTGACACTAGGGATAGAAGGAGACCAAATCTTCAGCCCTCCTCCTGCTCAAAACTGCTTTTTTTTTTTTATTATAGGCACAGCCCTAAGAATAGAAGCATAAGAAAAGTCAATAAACAACCAAGTGAGGTGATATGTAAAATAATATATGGGACACTGAAAATATATAAGGAAGAGATAAGCAAGATATTCTTGGTGAAGAAAGTAACTCATATCTCATAGAGAATTTGTTTCTCAAGGACATCAACCTCAATATACAAGGGCTATTGGTATATTCTGGGGCTGGATGCCCAAGAAGTCTAGTATTAGGACATGAGTAACAAACTATGGCTAGAATTTCTGCAAATACCATATTAGAATGAAACGTTAACAAAACAAATCATTTTCTGAAATTATAAGAACTATCTTTTCAAATACAATCAGATCTATCAGTTTCAGAGTTAGACCTGTTTTCCTATGTTTCCCGGTATTTCAACAAAATTCAGTTTACTAAGGCACTTACCATGGTCAGGCCCTGAGAGGTGATTTCTCATTTCTCCACCTTTTATGAAACTTTCATGACTAAATTCTTAGCACTTTCCTTCTTTTTTCACTTATTTATAGCAGTCATTCACTTTTACACCTTCAGTTAACCTCCCCCAGATGACTGTGTAAGAATCATTGGGAATCTTGTTAAAACACAGATTCTGATTCAGTAGGCCGGGGTTGGGGCCTGACATTCTGCATTTCCAACATGCTCCCACGTGATGCTAATGCTGCTGGTTGAAGAACCGTACCTCACACCTTCGAGCAGCTGAGATAATTTTGTTTTCCTTTACACCTTCAGCACTTTCACAGTTTATCCTATGGTATTTTTATATGTTTATATAGTGCTTTATAGTTGTTTCATGTGTGCATATTCTATTATGCTTTCCTAAAAAGCGATTTTTACATACTCAAGAAATTGGATCATGATTTCCATTTTTAGAATAGCAACCAATACAACATTAGGCATATTGTGGGTATTCAATACTTGTTGATAGTAAAATGCTTCCCTAGGAAACACAACAATCATCTCTTGATTAAGAAAAAGTTGAAGTGGGTTTATAAATTACCTTTGTCAACTTTTTAAAAACCCATTTCAATGCTAATCAACCTTTTTACCAGATTAGACAGAGGAAATAAACTTAAAATAACTTTCTATTCATAGTTAAGAGTACAAATGTTGTTTAAAAGATTTGTGAATTACTGGTTACAGAGCTATTCTTTCCCCATCAGCAAAGGATTAAATATATATAAAACTAAAGCTAGAAGCACAGGTAACAAAAGGAAAAATAAATTGGACTTCATTAAACTTAGAAACTGTTCTGCATCAAGAAAGTAAGAGGTCAACCTACAAAATGGGAGAAAATATTTGCAAATCATATTTCTGATAAGGGCTTAATATGGCAAATTTTATATGTCTTTACTACCATTAAAAAATGAAACTAGTGCCCAGCCTGTGTGACTCAGTTGTTGAGTGTTGACCTATGAACCAGGAGTTCAATTCCTGGTCAGGGCACATGCCTAGGTTGCAGGCTTAATCCCCAGTGGGGTGGGGGTGGGGAGGGGGAGTGTGGGGGGGGTAAGTACGTGCAGGAGTCAGCCTACCTATGATTCTCTCATCATTGATGTTTCTACCTCTCTCTCACTCTCCCTTCCTCTCCGAAATCAATAAAAATATATTTTATAAATTAAAAAATGAATGTCCATTATTCAGTTATCCTCCTGTAAACCTGGAAACTTGTGACCACCAGGGTGAGTCCTTTTGGAATATCACAATGTATGGAATAAATGACACACCCACCAAGTAAAAATCTTTGTACATCACTATGGTCTTTAAAGAGAACAAAGTAAGAAGCTAGTTGGCTGTCTTCAATTAATTTCATTTTATTATTCCCCAACCCCATAGTTCTTATTTTTAAAAATCATAAGAGGTTTAATTCCTTAGCAAGTGCCATGATCGAAAACCTGATCTAGAGGTCCTAAACATCACAATGTCATCATAATAAGGCAGACAACCATACTGAACATGCTTTCTAAAAATGTCAAAACAATAGAAAATCCTAGGAGCATGAAATCGTGGAGAGAACTGTTAAATAACTATCAAAATATACCTGTCTTGACTAACATTAGGCATTAAAAGATGGTCAAAGTAGATAAAACTCAAAAACTGAATTCTAGACAAGGTATGCCAAAGGAAGATCCTAGAAATGATTTCAGATAACACAAATCTTACACGAATTAAGTCATTTCCACATTCTACAGTTTTTGCAAAAATTTCTCAAATTCCTTCAAACAAGTAATGCACCTAGTAAGGAAGTTTTTCTCGATATACAATTATTTGCCATTCTATGATGTTTGCATGACACTGTGAATGTAATTATATCTGTCATGAAAATCTTAAATCTGTTGTGAAAAGCATCATAAGACTGTACTTTATTCCATGTTGATAAAAGATTTTCATAACCCAGTATGTCCAGATTACAACTACTAACCACTACTGAATGTTTGAAATGCAAAGGATCTGTGCCAACACCCTTAGAAAAAATAGTCTTTCCTTTCCCAACAAAAACCTACTGTAATAAGCAAGAACTGTTTAATTTGTTAACCTGAAGCACTCACCTGAGCTGATTCCTTTAAACCACAATTAACGCTTAACTATTAGGACAATAACGGAGAATAGAGGCTTCCATAATTAAATTCCAGAAATAGTCCTTTATCCCACACAGCTCCTTCCTCCACCCCAAGGCCATGCCTGCTCTCCAGAAGAAAATAAAGGTTTATGTTCCTTTTTTCCTAAACTTTAATTTGGAAAAATATGGCACTGCTTAAGGTCCAGAGAACTCAGTTTTCAAAGAAACTGATACTATCACTATCTAACTAGATACCACTGGTAATAAATAGCCAAAACCCAAGACTTCATGTTTTTAAAAGCCCACACTAATATGGAAGGCTGGTCATTAAGTCACACTATCAAAAGAAATACATTGGCTCAAGTTTATTACCAAGAAGAAAAAAATGTTTATTTCAATTTCAATGTAAGTGTAAAACAATTTAATTAAAACTAAACAGCACCTATAACAAGTACCACTTTAATGGCAGGAAGAATCACTGTGACCCCCAACTGACCTTAACCCAAGGCTGTTTTATGGTTTAAATCCCACCCTTTTTATCTTCCTGCTTTGTTGTCCCTGAGGATCTTTGTTAATATGCCACCAAGAGACTGGTATGACTCGAAATGCACTCCAAAGTAGTTTTCCTGGACCATTTTTTCAGAAACACTCCTCTGACCTTCCCAACTGTTTGCCCAGCATTTAGCCATCATGCAGGAGACCCGCAGCTTCTCATGAAGGGGCATGAAGGGGCAAGGCTAAGGTCAGGCAATTCAGGAAATTCATGAACGGAGTTAGGTGTGTGCATGGGTTCCAGACGGAGCCAAGTGACAGGGCAAGCGACAACTTTTAGTCTAAGAAAAAGCTGTAAACTCTTTGATCCCCAAACGACTGAATTTAGTGACTTATACACATGCCCCACATGTGAGACACCTAACGTAAGGCTGCACCAAAGCCAACACTGTCACCCTCGTTACTCCTCGGAGATGCTTCCTCCTGAAGTAAAACATTCCAGCCTGCACACAGCTATAGGATGAGTTCGGTGACAGGTCACTAGTAAAGGCAGAGTTAATTTTGTTATTCTAGTGCTGTACAAGGCCGACGGAATTAAAGTGCCTTTCCGCAAACTAGTTAGGAGACAGTGAAGCAGAAGTGCGTCCCGTTAGAGAACTTTGAAGGCACCGATCCTACGGGAAGCCGGACCCTCGTGTGTGTGCTTTTATCCTACATATTTCCCTTTGCGTCAGCCGGAGAGGAATGTGACGAGCCCACCCCGGAGGCAGGCTGGCCCGACACCCCCAGCTGCAGCCCGAACCCCCACCCTCGTTCAAATCATCCTGTGGCCGCCGGAGACTCCCGGCCGAGCTCCAGAAACTTGCAGGTTTCAATGGCCAAACTGGAACCAACCAGGGCAGCTGTCACCCGAAACTCAGGAAAGCTGAGCCCCGCCAACTCGGCCGCGCGAGGAAGGGTGCGGAGAGCTCGGCGGGGCCCGTCGGGGGGAAGGCAGGCTCCCCTCCCCGCCCCCAGCGCCGCGCTCCCGCAGCCCGGCGCCGCCATCCCGCTCCTGAATAATTAAACGGCTGGAGGGGAGTGCGGTGGCCGGGGGAGGCAGTTTCTTTGGCCGAGTTTCCCGGCCCGAGGCGCTGGGGTCGGGAGGCCGAGGGCGACATGCCCGCGCGCGGAGGACTTTTCTCGCGGGCGGAAAGAAGGGAGCGACCCCGCGGCCTGC